>NC_066364.1:101690974-101780974 GCF_013377495.2 Cygnus atratus
GCTTTATTTCTCACATAAATGTGCCCAGTTTCCTTTTCAGTTGCTGGATCTTTCTATAACATTGTAACTGCTTTGAAAAGTTCTCAGCTTTTTTCTTTCTACATTAGTACCTGTAGACACTGGTAAAATTTAATGATCCAGTGTTTGCTTCTGATATCTGGAAGCATGGCATTATATACTCCAGTACTCCAGTAGTGAAATAATGGTCACTCTGAAGTCAAAGACAAATTCCCTCCTTTAATTAAGTCAGGTTTTAATTTCTCTTTCAAATAATGTCAATAATTTCAAATCAATAATCAAATCAAATAATCAAATCAATCAATAATTTCAAATAAATAATGATAATAATAAAAAAAAAGGAGGTCTAACAACTCATATGCATTATCTATCTATGATTACTTCTAAATCATACCTTGTGCTAGGTCATATGCTCCTCAAAAATTGTGTGGGTTCACCAATTAGAAGCTTGTGAGGAGATTTCTTTTTTTGGGGAACCAGCTGGGATGATGGCAAATGTTATCACACTCCTGTTCCACATTATCACCCTTGTTGAACAGCTGACAATTTGATTATGCCTCAGGTAATGAGGAAAAATTTGAATTTTAGTCTCTTTCTTTTTTAATAAACAGTCATTTAGTTTTAAAAACAAAAATAATAATTTACTAAATAGGCTTTATTCCACTCTGAAAAACTGAGCTTTCCAAGAGATAATGCATGAATTAATTCACAAGAGTGAAATTCACCAGCGGCCTGCAGCCCCATCCAAACCCTTCAGGAGAAATTCAACCAGCTGCCGGCACAGCTTTTAACTTACTTTGGAGCTTTTCAAGAAATAAAACTGGTTTGATAAGTTATTAATGAAAACGGTTTTGTAAGTACTTTGTTAGGAGTTATCCTATTTATCCTGTATTTATTCTGTATTTATCCTGTATTTATTCTGTATTTATCCTGTCCCCCCTTTTTTTCTATATTTATACAAAACCTTTAAATAAAACATTCTCTTTTGGCTCTACCTATTTTATCTGTGTGTTCATCAGAGAATCTGAACATGGATTTTTATAAATCCATTTGAGTGCCTAAATAAATATTGTGTATTGCAAAATGCAGACTTGTTAATCAGTTTATGACAATTCTCGGGGCTTTATCCATATAACTATGCATGCAATTGCTGAATAAAGGTCCAATACCAGGAAGATTTAAGCAACCCGCAGAAGACTGGAGTGCTCTCAGTTCCCACTGCTCATATGAGACAAGGGGAGGATCCTGTACCCCACAGGATGTGTTGGGGGCCTGGCAGGATTGGGTGATAAAATGATACGTTGCTAAATGATACCTTACATCTGCAGAGACTTACACTTCTCATCCCCTCTGTCTTTTTATTTTTTTTAACTTCCGTTCCGTTTGCTTTAAATATGAAAGACGATAGCTCATGAAAGGATCTGAAGTAGGGTTTGGGTTCAAGAAAGTCAAAGAACAAAGTGTCGTGTCTGCTCTTTGAATTTCTTAAAATTAAGGAGTCTTTAGAAGTAGAGCCATTCACCTTCACTCACAACCTTGGAAGTGCTTGACAGAAAGCTGTGAGCATTTGACAGGAAAAGATCTATCCCTGTTAGTCACTTTTAGTTAGGTTTAATACTTAATCTTCCAGAAATTGTAGTGCTAACCCGCAGATGGTATTCTCCAGGACCTGCTGCACACCCTGTGCTGAAAGCTGTCTTGTTGTGTTATGCGTCGCCGCAGACTTTAGCCAGAAAGGTTTTGAACTTGGAAACAGAGCAGGGAGTCACTGGCGGAGTCACAGGGCCCCCAGCAAACTGAGGGGTGAGCGCGGAATAAACAATGAAATCAGCTACAGGGCAGGTACAAGGAGTAACATAGGCCACCAGCCCATGGGGAGAGAAAGGACAAAGGAAAGCGCATGTAACCTCTTCTATATTTAATGCAATTATTTCCAGAGAGATCTGGTTTACTAACCTTGTCTTTTTTTTTTTTTTTTTTAATGTATCCAAAAATCCTTCGGTACTTTCAGCTGGCCAGTGCAGATACTGACAGCAGCACAGCTGGGGAAGCTGAACCATGTCCCACGCTGCCATCCAAGCAACAAAAAACTCAGCCTAAACTGCTTTAATAGGCTTTGTGGGCAGATTTCAGGGCTCACCCTAAACTCTGTCCTGCTGGCAGCTAGGCAGCTGCTGCTGCTGGACTCTTGGCAATTTAGAGGTGGTTTGGGGTCAGAGAACTGCACCTTTTCAGCAGGTGAAGGCAGGTCTGTATTATTATTTGCAAACCGGAGATTAAGTGTGAAGGTAAAAACTCAGCAGGAACTGGGAAGCGCTGCCTTTCAATAGAGGAAAAGTGCAGTTAATCACTTTTAGGAGATAACCTGCAAGGTGGGAGATCAGGGGTGAAAGCGTGTTTCGATAGGGGCTGCCAGCACGGCTTATCACTGGTTTCCCCAACCCTGGAGGGGCCTGGGCATGACATTCAAAATCTGTTGTCCTGCTGTCTTCCTCGTCTGTGCCATGGGTGGTTGACGTGTTGACAGTATTGACATTGCACGGTATTGATACCCAGACAAAACACCCAGAGGTGCCCTGGCTCTGCGGATGGTCAGGCTGTTCCCAAGCAGAGAGGGCTGGTGGAAACAGAGAAGTGGGGCAACCACACGGAGGCGTCTGTCTCTATCCTTCTGAGATATCTGTGGTAGTGAGAGACCCAGAGATCTATCTAGAAAGAGGTTCTTTATTTTTTTTTCATGAAGGGAACAAATTCTTCTCTGCCTTCACCCATCAGAGACCTCCTCCAACTTTACAGATATTAACATCCCTCTTGCAAGTGGTTACTCTACAGGGAAGATTGTGGACCTAGCAGAAGTAAAGATTCAAGTTTCTGCCTAATATATGGAAGCGATTTGCCTGGGTTAAATATATTTTAATCCACTCATTTGAAGTTTACAAGCATTTCAATATGTCATTATAGAAAGCCTGTACACAAATTTCCAAAGACAAAAAGTGACAGCAGCACAAATGTGGTTTTGGGAACATATCATGATGACAGAACTGGATGACTGTGGGGAACAGGCAAGGGCAGCTGTTAGGTGTGAATGTGACACTCAACACTCAGATGCTTGCAGTTCACAATTTGCTTTTATCAGAATCAGCAACCTCACAACTGCCATTCTGCGTTAACTCCAGCCTGCCCCCGGCAGACCTGCATTAACCTTTGCTTATGGAGCCACGGCAGGACTCAAGCAAATAAAAAAATATAACATGTCAGATTCGCCACTGGTGTAAATCAGCATCTCTGCACAGACTTTGAAGGAGCAGCACCTGCTCGCTCAAGCTGAGGATCTTACCCCGTGCCACTATAGCATCATTAAGTTGTCACATTCTTCCCCTGCCTCTCCTTTTGTCGTCTAGCTGCAACTTTTCTGTGTTGAAGACTAGAGTAGGGTCTTTGATCCTCTGATAACTCCTTGAGGCTCCCTCTGTCCCTAAGATAATTGGCCAGGACATTTCCTGAGTTATCCAGGGTCATCTTATCTGCCCTTTTACTTGGAGAGGGATTACAGGCAAGAGAAAGGTCTTGGAGCCTTCACAGATGCAGATGACCTACGTGAGTGCTGCCGTGTGTAGTAGGTCAGGCACCCCTCCTGACACAAGGGACACCCCATTGCTTAACCTATCCTGATACTGATGTGGAAACAGAAACCCTTCAGGGTGGCAGCACTCCTGACAAAGCAAGACTGTGTACCACTTTTGTCCCAGCTTACTGGGCAAGCTGGAAAAGGAAAGAGGATGAGCTGCTTTTCTGCTTATCAAGGTATTTACACACCACAATCAAGCAAGCTCACAACATTCTTCAAAGTTCTCAGGGTAAGATGCTTTATTCAGTTCTCACAACCAGTTTTGTAACTATTTTCCAAACCTCTGATTTTTTTTTCCAACTTCATCAAAACATACGATCACTGAAAACGCGTGGCATGTCAGTAATCACACCGATGCAGTATAAACATGTAACATCACTTCAATATTACTTGCTTTTCTATTTGTGTTTGCAGAGGTCACATTAACAAAGCCATCAGTAGTGAGTTATATTTACCTCAGCAACAGCAAGTTCAAGTGCCAGGCCTAAGACTGACCCCTCTGCAGCCTTGTTAAAAATATCTTCATTTAGCAACAGCTTCCCGGTGATAACTCATTTTTGGGTTTGCTGCTTGATAAGAGCACCATTCCACTAGTGGGCATTTCACTAGGACTGCACAATATGATTTTTTAAAATCAGAATATTTTGCAAAATTGAATCAAATGCCTTACAAATATCTCAATATATTGCACCGAAGCAGTTACCTTTTCAGCCAAATTTGTAATCTAATCAGGTTTGTGTGACAAGACCTGTTTTCCATAAAGCCATGCTGACTGGCATTAATTACTTCCTGTCCTTTCATTCTTTATCAGTTGAATCCCATATTCTATTATTCCCCCCTCACCTCCACTTTGATGGTAGGTTAGCTGGCTTGTATTTACCAAGGTCATCATGTTCGTCCTTGCTGAATACTGGCAAAACATCAGTCTTCTTCCACTCTTCTGGAATTTCCATATTATTTCAAGACCCATTAAAAATTAACATGTGGAAGCAAAAATCTCCTTCCCCAAGTATTTGAGACTCCTCAGGTGCAAGTTATCTGGGCCTGATGAATTACAGGTTTTTATCACAAGTAGATGTTTAACATCCTATTTGGTTACTAATGGACTGAAAAAGGCTTCAGCTGCTTGATATGATACTGCTGTCATCCCACTTTTTCCAAAGAGAGGAGAGATGTGTTTATTGAATATGGTTTTCTTTATTATTAATGATTTTGCTATCTTCATCTAGGAACTGCCTAATTCCATTGCTGAGTCTTCTTCTGTGTATAATGTATTTCAAATACTCTTTTTGTGTGTGTGTGTCCTTTTTATACTGCTGGGTATGCAGATATCTTAAGCTTCAATTTTGCATTTGTTATGATTCCCCTTTTTATTCCTTGTGCTGTGGACCACTATTCTAATCTCGGTCTACTACAGACTAAAGTAATGGCTGGGAGGAGAGAGAAGGGGAAGGAAAGAATTCATCCTTCTGCTATCGTCAGGTGTCTCTACTTTTAGGTCATTACTTTTAACTAATGCTGTTCTTACCTTCTAATTGTCCTAGTTTAACTTCATGAATGATTTGACTGCACCCCATCCTCTAAAAAGCATTGAGTGGATGGCTGCTGGAAACCAAAGAACCTTCTTTAAGGAGGAGTGATATCAGTTTCCTCCTATTCCCCTTTCTGGTGGTCCCTGCTGCCCAAGGGGCCTATCTCCCAGGAGGCTAATTCATGCCCATGTAGCTGGTGGTTTCTCTATCAACCACATCTCCTTTTCCTTCTGCGACCACTTTCCTACCTGGATGGAAGCTGAGAATGCACACACCTTTATTAAGAGAAGAGTCCCCATCCATCATCAGATGACAGGTATTTTAATTCTTGGAAGATAAAATCTGGTCCAGCAGAGTACTAAATATTTGTAAGTGACCCCATGCTACAAGGCATCACATCGACAGCAGCTAGAACACCTCCAGATGTGTTTGTACAGAAACGCAGTGTGCTCCTAGCCACGCTTTTGGTCCTAGTACAAGCCACGAGTACGGAGTGCATTTGAAAGTGAAGCCAAATGTCTTTCTGTTACAACTGATAACTTGGGGAATTCTCACTCCTTGCAAGAATAGTTCTGGTGGTGTTTTTTCTTGTTTGTGATCCTTTTTTACTTAGCAGGGGAGGGAAAAAAAAAATACAGTCAAAGGCTTGGAGTTTTACTTTGAATGAAAGTAGGTCTGTGCCTATTTTAGGATAAGAGGAAGGTAGCTATTAGGCCAGGTACTATGTTACATTTACACTTATTGAAATAGCTATGCAAAAGAAGTTCTACCTCAACCATGTTTGTAAAATCCTTTAAAATGTGTCTGAGAGTTATGCTGCTGGCTGTGTCCACACTGCTGCTAGGAAAGGATGTGGGACACAGCCCAGACCTCAAGTTTAGGGCTTGATCAGGCTCACATCCACACCGTGCAGACCCAACACCCTTTGCAGCAAGCTGGCAGCATCTCCTGTGCCATCTCTGCATGTGGGGTCGCATTTGGGACGGGTGGTGAGCCTATGCCCTGAGGAGAGCACTCCTAGACTTTGGGGTTTGCTCCGTGTACGTGAAATAATGTGACACCAAGGCTGCAGCCCCTTAGGTGCTGTTTCCACAGATCAAAATGCAGCAAGCCCTGTAATGTACTTGTGGGGCTTGGATACTGCTGGGGTAGGGCAGGGAGATAACATGATGCGGTCTCATCTGTACCACTTTTGGGAATGCTTTCTGGAGCAAACTGCCAGGGCACATTTCTGGGGAGGTACTTGGAGCAGTCCAGAGCAAGGCCAGGGAATAACCTGTCAGTTATTGAACTGGTCAGGGATTTATGCTATTTAGCACTGTGGAGACATACATTGGGAATGTATTTTAGATGCAGAGCAAGTCCGTTTTTGATAAATACACACTTCTTTGCCCATTATCAGTATATATGAGCTTTCAGAGCTAAGAGAATGGCAATTATAATTGACAATTATAGTGCTAAAACTGGGGGGACTTTCATCCTCAAGCAGTGGCAGTCCTGCTGGTTTCTGTCACTGAGAAGTCTATGGATATGGTGAGACAGGAAGGCTACGTGGTGCTGGAAGTTGTCAGACTCCACATGTATGGATTGGGCATCAGGACTGCGTAGGGGAAATGGACTGTAGGGCCCAGGCATGTAGAAAGGCGCAGTACAGTAGACATGAATGACCAGATGGAAAAGCAGACATTCTTTAAGACAACAATTGGGAAAATCTCAGTACATAACAGAGGAAATCAGGCTGTTCAGCAACAAACCTGGTTAATGTAGCTGGGTTTAGATCCACCCAAGGATTTGGTGTAACTTCATAATTAAAATAAACATGTATTCTCTTGATTTCTCTCAATGTGTTCCATGAAAACAATAAAATGAAGAACAGGAGCACATGGACAAATATATTAACCATAACTTATATCCCAGTTAATGACCCATTAACAGCAACTCAGGATATCTCCAACCACGAAAAAACGAGAAACAGAAATCATCACCCCCAAAGATGAATATGGTACTCTTCCTTCAGTGCTTGAAGAAGAGAGGCACTTGTTTATACTTCAAAAAATATTTTAAAAGATCAAAGTACTGACAGAGAGCAGAAGATGCATCAGGATGACAGAATTAACAGTTGAAAATTGTGTTTAGTTGGACCATTAGTACCAACTTCAGCAAACACACTCTTGACATAGATGCAAGTCAACTGCTCAAAGCAGCCTGGGAAATGGTGTTGAAATCACAGCTCATCAGTTCCAAATATCTTCAGAGAAAATCCACAGAGACAAAATTTCTTAAAGGAAGGAAGGAAAGAAAATGAGTCAATTCAAAGCTGCTTCTCAAGGGAGTTACATTTAAAAAAAAAAAAAAAAAGTAAATACTCAAAAATATGCAGAAACTAGATGAATTGAAGCAGTCCTGAAAGATGTAAGAAGAGATATCATTGTAGTCTCAGAAATGAAATAAAGATTAGATAATAAAACGAAGTGGATACATTATCCACATAAAAACTTTGAGAGTTTGAACTTACCCCTTTATATAACATCTGATGAAATAATTCCTGAGAAAGCAGTTGCTTTGGAAGGTATTGAATTGTGATTCATGTATTCAGAGCTCCTTTTACACCATCAAAGGTATCCTCGTGAACAAAATAAGCTCTTGATGAGTCAAAATTGCCACAAAATAGTTGCTTGACAAATGAAGTCAGTGCTCTCAAGGATGGTGGCTGTAACTTGTATTTTTTCCGTGAGTCATTTTAAAGACACCTTGACTTCAGCAGACCTCTTTGAGGCCACTTGTCTTCAACGCACAAAAGCTAGCATGTATAACCCTTGTGTCAAGAATCAATGATTAAATACATTTGGCTGAAATTGATGAGATGAGTCCTCCCACTTTCCTTTGTAGTTCCATATCCTGCCTCTTGTTAAGTTTAAAATGCGGTTATTCTATAAAATTCATAGAAGAAGAAAAAACAAAACAATAATAAACTGTAGGACCTTCACAGGTTCAACAACTTTGCCTTTTAGTCTTCTACATATTTCTCAGTATACCCAGATTTCACAGAAGTTCAAATTGCTTATTTCAATTACTACCACCATAAATGGAAAAAAAAAAAAGCGTGCGTGTGAAATATTTGAAGCTATTTTTTTATCCAGTGGTTCCTTAGCCACTGTAATCATATTGCTTGTCATGAAGTCGTATGGAATTTCTTGCAGCACCCTTCCCTCTGAGTAACATATTTGAAGGTGATTTCATGTTTTTCCATGGCAAACAGGAACTAGTGAATCTGACGTTTTTGGAATATAGTCAGTTAGGTGCCATTGCACCAATGCATTTTAAATGAACTTAGGCTCTGATTATTAGCTATACAGTAGCTAGAACTATCTTTCCATGGTAAAGTACCACTTTCTGGTTATAAGAATATCAGAAAATATTAATCTTCTGTCAGCTCTCCCTGTTGAGCCCCAGGACAAGGAACAGGCAGATGCAGGATTGTGCAGAGTTCTGCTGCCTGAGCCTCTGCTGGGATGAGTTAGATGTTCCTTGTTGGCCTACCCCGCTCTGAATTTGGGATGCTTGTGATCAGACTGTCACGGTTACTGCTCTGACAGCATCTCTTATCCCATTGTCTTAGCAGAGTGTAAGCAGCTTGTCCATGTCTCCAGTGCCCAAATTCCCACCCACCATCCCTAGGTGGGTCCAGATTTTGTTTAGGAGATCGTGGAGTGAGAACACGGGAACAGTGATCTGAATGGAACTCACTGCGTACGGTCATAAGAAGGTAAGAGTTGGGTAGGAGCAAATTGTCAAAATTGTAACTGATAGGAGAGGAAAAAAGAAAAGACAACAAAAGTATCTTAAAAGCTCTGCTTTGTGTCCATTGTCATTACAAATATTAAGTAGCCCATTGTCACTGAACTGTTTGAATCAACACATAAGACAACTATCACTGCATTGCAGAGAGACATATATTCAATATATATCAATTACATCAGAATTTTAGGACTATGATGTGCCAAGCACTTCCTAAATATTTTTTTGATTTATCTGAGGAGGTAGATAGCCTTTTGCATAACTTACTTGTGACATAACTTCCTGAAAGGGCATTCAAAAATGAAGGTTTCTGTAAACATTTATAATTTGGGCTTTGCTTCAAAATTATAATAAGAAGGATTGAAAGCTCATTTTTCCTCCTCTTTCACCCTTGTGTTATTTCATTGGGTTAATCAAGATGAGAAGACAGTTGCTACTTATATTGTCTGTTTTTGACAGTTTGCTTACTGTTTTACTTAGCTTCCCAGCCAAAAGACCAGTAACACCTTTGCCAGATATGGCAGCACACCTAAAACCAAGGAGTGGTGAGATGTAAGCATTAGGATACATATCTCAATACACTTTTTGCAACACCTAAAGGAAAACAGAGGGAGAGGCAAGGGGTCTGTTATAAGATAGGTCTTTCATGAAAAGTTGCAGATAAGATAATTGGACTAGAAACAAGGGGGTCCTACAGAAATGCAACAGGATACTGCAGAAATTACTCTAAAAGCTATGGAGCATTACATCCTTTATATGATTTTTTTTTGAGCCATTGTATAGAATTTAATAGCAGAGGTATCTGAGCTATAGGATGGTCCAAAAAAAAAAAAAAGAAAAAAAAAGAAAAAGCCAAGCCTGCAGAAAGCTTGTCATTTTGTGTTAAATTCTACAAGAGTTTTCCATAAGGGCTGGACTGCTTCTAAGGTGTATCCTGTGTGTGTTTCTTCTTTACTCCTGTGGCGAGCTGAACTTTGGTTTTAGTCTGCAGCACATTCTGAATGTGCGAGTAGCCTTTTGTGGGTAGAAAAGAAGATAGTTCTCTGTCTCATTAATCTGCAGATTCATGTGGAAGTCTATGCTGTCTTAAACTTCATTGGCAGGTCACCATCCAGCTGCATGAGTCATTGTGTTTGAGTTTTAAATGGGGATGTACAATAGGCACTGTACCTTCTGGTGTAAAATGTACACAGAAAATCACATACCACTTCCATCAGCAACTGAGGTTTTGTATTATTTCAATGGACTGAGGCCCCTTTTTTAGTGCATTGGGGAGCTAAGAAAGTGTATACAAAGGACTGTATAACAGCATCCTTTCCTGACTTGGTAGAAATGAGAGAAGCTCTTTTTTTATTATTATTATTTTTATTTCAGGTAGATTATGTATGAACCAGAAACACAAGATTAGCTGTATGTTAAAAAAATACTACTTTTAGAAAGCTGACTGATTCAGATATTGAAGATTATCAATTGTTCCTACCATAAAATTGAAAACAAAGTTTGGAAAGATTGCCGCTGAAGGCAATACAACAGAGATCAGAAATGACAAAAGGGTATAAATTTCTCCTAACATAGGAAGGATTAAAAATGTCAAAACAGTAATAAACCACAACCAGGTCAATAGGTCAATCCACATGAGAAAACCAACATGCAACAGAAGGGCCTCTGAAACTTCTGAAGAACAGAAGATCGGTAGGAAAGCATTTTTATGAGAAATAAAATGTGCCTTCCTGTCAGGGAGGAAGGGAGTTGCAGGGTGCTTGAGAAATGGAAAAAAAAAAAAGTCATTAAACTCTGATATGAATAAAGATCAGGTGAGAGAGGATGTCACCCTGTGGCCTTTGGAACTGTATTTCTGCTGCCTCCTGAAATTATGTTTTCCTGAAACAAAGGAACAGTGTTATGGAAAAGTGGGTGCCAGGTACTTTAGGAAAATGAGACACAGCGAAGCGGATAAAAGAGACAAAGACAATAGCAATCATATGCAATAAAGCGAAGGCAGCTGAGGTCTGAGACAAAGGTGAATATTCTGAGCCAGCAAGATGACTGAAGCAGGGGAAGGAAGGAGGGAAAGGTGATTCACAATAACATTTGAAAGACATTGGCCTGAATATTTATCAATGTCACAGCAAACTTAGCTTGGCAGCCTTGTTGGCTGACTTTGTTCTTTTAGTGCTTTCCCACCCTTAAGATGACAAACAGCAACGCAGTTCAAAATACAGCTCTTAATGTACGCTGAAAGCAACAGTGCTTAGGCTTGCATGCCGATTCCACAGACATTGTCATGCAATTGTATAGCTTTTCTATAGACATAACTGAAAGATTTACTTGGACTGACATCCAGTAGAGTGCATTCAGTCTGGGAAAGTAGACTCCTGTACCCCTGCACCGACATGGGGGTAACATGCCCACACCCCACCTGGACAGAGGGAACATTTCACGGCTGCTCAGAGCACCTCACTTTCTGTCTGCTCATTCAAATTAAAATGTAGGTCCTATGCCTTCATCAATGATTGGTCTACATATTTAGTGTAGAAATGGCTGAAATAATTCTGAAGTGATTAATCCAACTGATTGATGATGGATACAAAAGTGCTCAAGGAAATCTTCTTTTAGCTGATAGCAAAGGTTTAATTTACGTTGCTTTTGTAAGAGCTACTTCTGCACATATATAATGGTATTCTGAAGTGACTAGTCACCTGAAGGTTAAGATGCAGGTACTATTAAGTGTCTTAGAGAAGTGCCCAATCAATAAATTTCAGAACTGTACTCAATGCTGTATTCCAACTTCTCCAAAGTTAAAATTGCAGTCCAACTCATCCATAGGTAAGGTCAGGGCAAATGTTATGCTAGAAAAAGACAGAAAAAGGACCGTGCCTGCTCTTGGTTACATTGGTAAAAGTGGAGTTAACTCCAGATGTCATACTGCTGTAACCAAGAACTGAATTTGGCTATTTGTTTTGAATCAATGCTATCAATAAAAGTCTGCCAAAAATAACCAACTGGTAAATATTAATTTAAACAGAAAAATTGGAAATCAGTTTCACACTCAGTTGCAACATGGGGCCGCTGCATGCTGGCAGTAAGAGGATAATGACACCAAGTGCCAAAAAAATACCTGGAAAGCATTATTCTGTGTGACATCCAATAAAGATGCCGCACACACCCCTATATTTTTCAGCAATTAAATATCTGCAAATGAAAGTGCTCTCATTCCCCAATTCCCTGTCTGCAATGGCCAAAATTCAGCCCAACAGTGCTGTAATAGAAGTTTTTTAGGGTGGCCCCTCTGCACAACAGCTGTTTCACAGTCTGATAGTAGCGTCTCCAACCAGCTGCTTCAGTTTGCTCCTGGCTGTCACTGCAATAGGTTAATAGGAACAGAGGCAAGAGAAGGGCCTAGGCCAGCATAAAGCAGAAATAACAAAATTTTCTGCCAAAAGGGAGTGTGGGATAAGAACTTTAATGGGCAAGCAAACAAAGAATCAGACTGAAGCCTGAGGCGCTTCAGTGTGTTGGCAACAGACAAGCAGTCCTGGAACAAGTGCAGCCCAGAGTCTCAATTTGAAATGACTGTGTGGCCCCCGTGCCAAAAAAGTTTGGCTCTATGTACACGTGTGTGCATGTATATCTATATCCCCACACCAAATATGTAGTTGTGATAATCATGTAGTAAATTACAGAGCCATATGATAAACTGCATGTGCCTTTGACCACCTCACCTGCCCCCTGCCAGCTAATCCATCTCCACTTGGATTTACTCTATCATTCCAAACGGAGGCTTTAATCCTGCAAATACTTATGTGTGTGCTTAACTTAAAGCACTTGAACAGACCAGTTGAAAAGAAGTTTGGCTGCATGTGATTCCAGCATCGGCTCTAGGTGGAATTGCAGTCCTCCCTTTTGCATTCAGTGGAAGCAGTTTTGCCTTGTGAGTTCTGTTAGCTGGTGGGACCACTGCTCTAGCACTGGTGCTGACTGCTGGGTCTGTGTATGCCATGGATAAATGCATGTTATTCCACAGGCTTCAGTAGCTTTACTCCAATTTACATCAGTGAGAATCTGCACTGTTGATAAAGAGGAGTTCATAAGGATTACTGTACCCCATCTACAAACACTAGCTGAATATCAGTCCAAGCATAGAATGAGGGCAGGGTGCCTGTACCAAATTCCTGACTCCCACAGGGTGGGGTGCAGGCTGATGGTGTTGTTTTGCCATGTGATCTACACAGCCACCCTTGTTCCATGTGTGTAAGGAAGGTCTTGCAGAGCTTCTGTCACCTGTTCTCTCGTGGTTTTGGCTCCAGATTTTCTCTCAGTCCCCTTCCATAAACTGTGCAGAAAACAAAGAGAAAGGCAGCAGAAAAGAAGCGTAATTGTATACTGCAAAATAACATTCATAAGTCACACAAACACTAAACCCTACGTCTAATGAATCTGTCCTTTAGGGACAGTCCTTTCCATGTCATTGTCTGGTACTTATGTTGTTGTTCATCTAGCTAATTACTGCTTTGAAAGGTATAGTCCTGCTGTCATGCCTAGATTAGCAGCAAGTGTTTGGCCAGCTACTTTCTTGTCACAGTTGATAATTATTTAATGAGTTCTGTTCTTCCCTAGGAAAGCAAGATTGGGATAGAATTGGACTTATTTTATCACAGTAGCATTGCTGCGCCTGTTGGCAGGTTTGACAGCAACAGGGCTGGATTTCAGTAAGACAGAAGAAGAAGAATTTCCATAAGTAGCTCCTGAATCAGTTGGAAGCAACAGGGAAATTAATAGTAATGAGTGAATCTCAATAGATACTGACTCATTACTATGTTAGCTGCCAGTCTTTTCCTGCAGCTGCAACCATGCTGGAAACTGGGTGATGCTCTTAACTAAAAGAAAAGCCATCAGAAGTTAGTACAATATGTTGCTAAAATGGGAAATGTAACTTCAGATCTCCAGATTTCTCCATCTGCAGGGGGCCTCTGAAGTCACATTACCATTTTTTTGCAATAGGAATCTATTGATAAATAAAAGCATCATCAACACGACCATATGGACCCTTCTTTCAGGTTACCTGTCTGGAAGAACATTTGGAAGAATGAAGGTGGGTAAAGAAGCTCTGTGTTGAGACCAGGTTAGAACAACACTGGCAAACGCTTACTGTATGTGTAGATACCTGCTACCATGGGGTATATTTTAAACACTCTGTGGTGTCTGTTCCCTGTCATTTTCCATGCCTGTCTGGAAATTTTCAGAAATAAACAGAGAACTGCTTACGGCAAACATTAACTCATTGAAAGCAAATACCAAAAAAACACACACACACACAAAAAAGTAAAAAAATACCAGATTGAAATTAAAAAAAAATACATTTTTATTTTGTTTTTCATTTAAAAATCTTAAATAGTCCTTTCCTGTTAGCATTTCATTTCAAGGAAAATTTGGGAAGAAATTTTATTCTGTTTCAGAAAGGGAAAAACACATTGACAAATGTAGAAAAAATGGAAACCATTGTTCCTGATCATCTTTACTGTTTGCCCTTCCCCTAAGTTGTGTTTTTCTTCCCAAAGCTGTACAAGCCTTCTAATTCTTCAAGGCTGTAAAGCATGAGTCTCTTTTTTCTTTAAGGTTACAGATTTGTTTTGAGTTCATATGCAGTTCCTTCCACTGTCTGCAAATCTCTCCGCAAAACATGATGCACCTGGTATGTATGAGGTGCACTGGTGGGTCTAGCTGTCAGTCTGAGACCGTCTCAGTTTTCTGGAAGTTCAAAAATTGTTTTGCCTAGAACTGGCATTGAGTCATCAGCTAAGCACCACCAGACAATGCCGTGATGTCCTACATTGAAGTGCCTTCTATATGGTCACATCACTCAAGACAGCAGCAGTAGCCAGACGGGGAAAGGTTGGTTTGTCTGAAATAAATGACCTGAAAAGCTGGAGGACTGCTGGTCTCAGCAAACTGCTCCTGTAAACAGCAGGAGCAAGTGAACTCTGAAAACATATGAATTTCTTGTTAAGCAAGCATCCCCAGTAATGCTAATAAATAATAATAATTTATACAAGGTATACAGAATGGACAATGTATGACTATCTTTTAGTATTAAATCTAATATTTTTTCTAAGCAAAACAGTTTCTTATCTGGCATATTTTCAGAATTTTCTGTGAGGCAACATCAGCATTTTAAATGGTCTAATTCTGAACTCACCAAAACCAGTGAGAAGCTCCTTGTGACTCCAGTGGCTTCTACATCAGGGCAGAAGTATTGAAGATGATTACTTTCTCCCGCCTATGGGTCTTCATCATATGTTATGACGTGGTAACTGCAAGTTTTTCTAGGAAAGCAAAATTCAAAATGAAAATATAATGTTTTGTAAATATTCAGACTGAAAGGAGATTAAAATGTATGTTTAAGTAATCTGGGAGGCTCCTGCCAGCAAACATGGATTCCTTTCCATGAACTGAATGACTTTCTTTCTGTGGCACACTGTCTTGTTCTCCTAAGAATACCAATGAGATGGAGCGATACCACCCTGTACATTCATAGCTATAAGCAGCACTACTACTGCAATTTAGTCGCCAGCACTTTGACATTTTTCACAACTACATTTAAACTAGTAGCACAGAAGTAAAAGATCTATTAGGAAGTCTACTACTACATTTTTGTCAGGTCTAAAAGCTATAAGTATGTTTTGCTCCTGTTACTGGATTTGGCATCCAATGAAAGAAACTACATGTTTATCTGTTGGCAAGCTTATATACCAATTTCTTTGGAGATGTTTTCCTTATGCTGGTAGAATAAATGAGTTGCATTCTGTGCTGATTTATTTACAAGAGCTTGTACAAAGGTGCTGAGAAGAGATTCTATGCCAACGAGGATGCTGTTTTTACAGTTTGGAATTTATTTTGTCTATACACACGTTGATTTACAGAGCTGTGGCTTCGCTCTGGATGCCATTTTCCTTGCAGATAACCAATTACTGAGTCACTCCAGAGATGTGGGAGGTTTCAAGTGATGTAATTCTTTCTTCACCTCACTAACAATCTATTCTGTGTTAAACTCACTGTCATCCAACGAGAGGACCTTGTCACAAGTGAAAGGGGTTTAGCTGTTTATCTTGAAGACTCCTAAGCTTATATCAAAGGTTTGGATAACCTGTACTTGCTGAAATAAGGGACTGAGGGCATAAAAGCAAAGTATCACCTTCTCTGATGTATCCTTTACCCTTCCTGCCTCACTGTCTGAGCTATGCTGTGATGTTTGGCACCGGAAAAAAAAAAAAAAAAAAGCCTAAATCCAAATATCCACTAGTCTGGAGAGATTTTAGGGCTGGATTTGCATCTGATCTCTGCTGTCACTTTCAAATGCATGCACATTTTCACAATAAGCTAGTATTGCCTATTTCTCCTACCAGATATGGTTGCATACTGTTAGAACTAGTGTTTTTCAAGGCTACTAATTATTTATACCTTGAATTTACAATCTCTTAGTGTTTCTGTCAACTCTTTCTATATCTATCTCTACCCATCTGTCTATATAGAGTTTTGGTGATGTTGCAGGCAGCATAAGAGGTTGGTCTGGACCCGGGCTCTAGAAAAGGGCACATCTATGCTCTTTTGGTTCTCCACATACCTTGTATGACCAGATTGAAATAGGATTTACGTCTCTCTAGCACGATATCCAGCTCCAGCCTGGGTGGGGAAGGATGCCACACAGTTGTGTGGCATATCACAGGCATATCACATGCCCACGCCCAGACAGTGTTAATGTGGGTCCTTGCTTCCTCCACTGATTCTATCCCCTTGTTATCATTTGCCCCTTTCGGTGCTGTGGCAGAAGAGTTTAAGCCTCCTATGGAGGTCTTATCAGGAAGACAGTGTCTGAAGGAACTTCACCCACTGTAGAAATCATAAAGATAAGGGGCAACTCTATTACATTTTTTGCAGTTATTCAGGGAAATGGAAAACAAGAATCACAAGTACTTAGAAAGAAACCCTTGTCTACTCAGTATCAGTGGAGTATGACTCCCAACAATACATTTCTCTGTGTAAAAATCAAAAGGAGTTCTGCCTGCAGAACAAATACAGGAGGAAAGTAAGCAATAGGTAATTGCTTTGTGTATAAACTAATTAGCAGTGCAAAATGCAAGCAGCAATAATGCCCTTTCATTCAAGACATTCTCATTTTATATTGAACTGGGCATGCATGTGGTAATGTTTTAAAGCACTGAACATTTACTCATTTGACAGGGGTGAATGACACAGAAGTCAGCATCTTGCGATCAACAGGAAAAGAAGGGAAAAGAAGAACACTCGCTATTCTGATGTCATCTCCCATTGTTATTGTTGTTGTTCCTCCAAATAATGGAATTCTGGAAGCAAGACCATAAATCTCAAAGCTCAGCATTGTCTCATTCAGAGATCAAGGTCCTTGTTGCTGATTGATTCATGCATTTTTCATTTGGCTAGCTAATATCCTTTAAATGGAACAGACACTTAGGCAGTGAAACTGGAGCCATTCTTCCCTCCCCCAAGAGGTTTTAGTGTATAAGTTAAGCAATTCCTCGGATGATTTTTGGTAGAAAATATTATTTATGCAAAACAATATTATTCACCTCAAAAGTCTAACATTAATTTTCTCCACAATGAGCCTAGTGCTATTCTGCGTTAAAAGCACTCAGCTCTTAAGGTTAGATTGTGATACCTTTCTCAAGTTGAGTAATGCCTAATTCTTTGAGTTATCCCACTGGAATGAAGAATTAAGATACCACTTGACATGGGAAAGAGTATCACAATCAAGCCCTTAATGAAATTTGTAGAAGCTGAGAGCGTTCTCTACAAGAACAAGTCTGTAATCCATATTTTTCTATTTTTCTGGATGTGTTCTACTTAATTTGTAATCTTTAGAGAGCTCCATGGTAGTGACCTGCTGTAGCTACTTGTAGTTCTCTCCAACTTTGATAATTTTAAAGTTGTCTGAGTTTCTATAACCAATACAATCCTAGACAATTCGCCCTTCCTTTCAAAATTCCAAACATTAACTCCTTATAAAAACATTTTAAACTATATTTTTTCAAAAATCCAGGTAAAATAGCTATTCTGGGATCACAGAACTCACTAGGCTTGACATGGAATAAAGACAGAGTACAAACAGCTGTGCTCTAAGAGTTATTTGGGTTTTATTCTGACCTTTAGATAAATTCTAGTTTATCTCAGATTAGGATATAAACCTCAATATGTCGAAGACTGTGAATGTCTTTTCTCTTTGTTCCTGCTTCAGTCTTGCCACATTGTCATCTCTTTAGAAATCTTACCTTCTTGCTAAATAACAGGATTCCTCAAACATTTCCTTGCACTGGGAATCCAGGTATCTCAAAGAATATTTTTTCTTACTGTTGTATGCACAAAAGTGTATCTTGAACCTGTAGTACCTCCTAAAATAGAGAAAAAGATATTTGGATTGCTGCTCAGCACAAGCAAGATTTAGTAGGATTGCACAGTGTCAAGACTGAAACAGTAACCCTAATACTTTATCCATTTGTGCCTGCCCAAATGAGGCACGCATCAACAGAAGTAGCAGATCTTTAACAATGCAGCAATGCATACTGCCTGATGGAAGACAGGACTGCATCCAAGGTAGCCTCTTCCAATTCATGTTTCTGAAGGATTCCCACTAAAATTTACTTTCAGTCATAAAACACGTCATGCCTTGTGGCACACGGAATCGTCTTCCATCAGTGCTTGAAGAATGTATTTGAGCTCCTGAAAAAAATGTGTACTCTTCCTGAACAGATATTTGGGTTCCGAGTGATTCCAATGTGGTCAGGGGGAGTTGACAATCACAGAAATGATAATGGATAACAGGCTGTTGGAATCTGTGCATCAACAGCTGAGATGTACCCTTGTTTTGTCTGGGAAAAAAAAAAAAAAAAAGGAGTGTTGAAAGCAGCTGAAAACTTCCCATTGGTGTTAATTCATCATCAAAAAAGAAGTCTGACAGCACAAAGAAAATGGCAGTGGAAGACCTAAATAGTGTGAATAGAGAACAGTAAGTTAGAAAGAATTGTAAAATGCAGACTGCCTTTGGAGAGCAGTGCTGTTCTTCCACTTGTTGTCAAACATCCCACTACTAAGAAAAATGGAAATCTAACACAGCCAAGGCTAGAGAAATAACTGATAGTTTGGGGTTATATATTTAATTAAAGGGGGAAGAACATGACATTTAAGTCAAAAGAAAGGCAGATTGCTAAGAATGTGATGTATAGAAAGAATACAGTGCATGTTCTGCAGTATGATGCCATGTGTTCGTTGGACTCAGCTTTGCTGGTTGAGGTAGGACCATATCCAGATGCTAAGAGAAGAGCAGCCATGGGGCAAGGAGTATTTTCACATCTAAACAGAGTTCTTATAGCAGCACTGAGTTTTCCGAGCAGAAAGAGGGGCAAGATGATCTGACCTTCTTCCTGCTGAACTGCAAAGGTTGTTTCCTGCTTTGTCAGAACATCTTGTGTGACGGTGCATCTGTGCTGGTGTTTTGAGAAAGGTTGTTATTGTGGTGGATACTGGAAAACAGATTAAACTCTTCTGGAAACGGGACATTTTCAATAAAAATGAAGTGTTAGAGGAGAAGCTTTTTTTTTTTTTTTTTTTTTTTAACTTTCCTCTTCCCTGAATTTCCTTTCAGGGAGGGGAAGGTAGTTCTCTAAACTCCATGACTAAGTTCTCGTCATTTTTGCATTCTTCCTTCACACTGAGGAGAAACTGGGGATTTTCCAGGCCACAGTCCCACAAATCATTTAAGCACACATTTAAAAGTCTCTCTATTCAGCCAAGCAATCAAAAAACCTGCATCAGTCCTTTAAGTATATGCTTGGGTTTATAGTCAGTAAGCTGGATGGGAGAGTAAGGACCTAATAACTGTATATGACCCCTGCAGAAAACCTATGGAAAACCTCACACCAACACCAGTAAGCCCCTCAAATTAAAGCACCCCTGATAAATTTTGTCATAAATAGGCCAGCATCATACAGAGGTGTTTTCAGAGCAAGGCAAGGGGCAGAAAGTGAGGGGGTACATGCAACCAGGGGTGCCAGATAACAGGGAGCCCTTGTGGCCCTGCTGCCTCCCCAGCACCTGCATCCATTCCTGGGCCCTGCAGAGCTCAGGAAAGACCCTACAACAACAAACACATCGGCACCTGTGCAAACATCCTTGGTTTCGTGTTTTCTTGGGGTTACCGTAGCAATACTAATTTAGCATAAAAGAAAATATCAGGTTATGTAACAGCCTCCGTGGGAAACTGCTCTGCGTTTTTTTATTGAGGTAAATGTTAATGTTAATGGTGTTTTCTGACTCTGAGTTACTTTTTATTGGTACACCATGGGCATAAGGGAACCCAAAACATTAGCTACCACAATTTACTACAAAACTTACAAAACTTACAAAATTTACAATTTACTACCTCCCCCCAAAAAATGTTACTATGAGTTGGTCTTTAAACCTGATCTTATTAATTTCCAACTTTAACTCTGTAATTTTTATTCAGCAATGTTTTTACATCCTTTCCACCAAAAATTCTAGATCTTTCTGGAGTTTCTTTAACCCTGCCTTTGTTTTGGGCTTTATTGTCCATCTGCATAGACCTAAATCCAGTGCAATAGTCATTGCTAGATGATCCCCAGCCCCTTTGGCCATATTGTCCATTAGTCTTTCCATACGTTGTTTTACAGTAGGGAATTTCCCATAACTGCCTGACATCATCTAGAATTTACACTGACGAATTTCAGTATCCTTATTTTCATCCACTTTCACCTTCTTCCTCTGTTTAAGCACAGATTAAGTGCTCTGGGCCTGCACAATTCCCTGTGAGGAGTAGGGCAGGGTTGGGTCTTACCTCACTTTAGCAGCCCATAAATGTCAAAGAGCAATTCCTTTGAGGCTGGTATTTTCTGTGGTTGGTGACAGTTCAGGCAGCTGGGGTGGAACTGGCAAAGCCTTTGGCATACTCACATAAAAAATGGCATTTTTCTGCTTAATTTCCAATCCACATTTTCAGGCTCACCTAATTCCTACCACCTAAAATGAGGAGTTCAAACTGGTGCCAAAAAATGTAAGTTATCCAGCTTACACACACAGGCTCCATGAAATAAGAGGGTTGAGCTATGCGAGAAAGATTTCTTTGCGAATAGTTGGGACTTAAAAAGCAAGCCCAATTTGAAGAAAATAAGTTTGGCAATTTTAAAGCTGTAAGGCCAAACCATCATCTGAAGCTCAATCACTGCAGGTGCTATTATTAGCAAGGAAAATTTATTAAAAAATATACATGGGGTAACCCACTGATTCCTAGATGCCCTTGCCCAGGGGTTCATGCCAAACTTCAGCTGCAGGCCCAATGACATTGGACTTTGTTATGCTTTCCTGGGGGCCTGCAGAGCCCAGTGCAAGCACAGATCACTTAAAGCTTAGTTGTGAGGCAAGCCTTCAAAATCCTAGCAAATGTGCAGCAATTTTCCACATGCCTTCTCAATGCTCAGAGGCTCGGTTTCCTTGATGACAGGATGAGTTGTTCATCCAGAAGCGCAACAAGTACAGAATTAAAATTTGCTACCTCACCCTTATTTCTGCTGGTGAGGCCAGAACAGAGCTAGCAATCAGCAAATGTTTGCCAGGATGATGGCCTGTGAGCCTGCTAACATTTACTGCCTGGGGCAGTAAGCTGTGGTAAGGACTAAACTATTCTAGTATCCAGCAGTTGATGTGAAGTCCTGATATGAAACCTTCTGCTTATAAGTACTGTTTTTGAAAAGTATTGGCAGATGTATTTGACATTTTGCAAAGGCCCACTATGTTACTCAGTTGAATGCAGTCCCATTTCCACTTCTGCCTACAGCTATATTAAAGTCTAACTTATATAAAAGTACGCTGCAAAGATATGTGCCTTTATACAGGGATTACTGCATTGGATGCTGTTTTGCCACCTGAGGTGGCAGCTTTCTCCGGGGGTGTTTATGTGTAGGTTTCAGGGGAGACCTGCTCGCTGTCGTGCTCCCCAAATCGTCCACAGGAACCAGCCCCAAACTGGCAGCATGGTAAGGCTCAGCCTGCATTTTATTATCACTTGCTGACATCTACTGGCTACAGTATGAATTATTTCAGAGGTCTGCCGAGCGGGGATGAGGAGCAGGCCTGATCTGGGGAGGTCTTCTCTGGCTGAGCCCACTGTGGCCTCAGCGACACACCAGGCCTGACCATGCACTGCTGCATGTGCTGGCAGTGCAAGGGGGCATGGTGCCATTCTTTTGCAATATTCCTCATTTTCTTCATTTTTTATGGAAAGTCTCTTTGTTCAGTGGTCTGTGAAGGTCCCAGTGTATGTGGTGAGGGCAGGTGGTGGTGCTGGTGGGGGGTGCAGAGAGGCATGTTGATCAAGGCATGGGCCAATGGTGCATTGTTTGGAGCACTCCCCTTAGGCTGAAGTGTGTGAGCAGCTTTTCACACTGCCCTGGCAGAGCTGGGGAATTTCGGGATTGAAGGAAGGCTGTGGGGTTGTCATGTCCCCTTGCACTATCCCTTTCCCATGTTTGCAGAAGGAAACTGTAGGGAACTCCCTGATAAAGAAAGGGTTTGTGCTCTTACATCATGGCCGTGGCCAGTGCCTCCCTCAGAAGCGCCTTTCATACAACTGGTTTGCTGAAAAGATAAAGAATGTGAATAACTTGCTCATGGTCAACAGAATAAAACTCCAGTTCTTCTTCAACTGTGTGCTTTTAAGGTACTTCATAAGCATCAGCAAATGAAAGCTAAGGTCATCCCTGGCTGTTGCAGGAGCTGCTGTAACTACCCCTGCCTTCTGGATAGGTCTATTGACAGGAAGAATTGCAAATAACTGACTCCAAGCCACATGAGGAGACAGGGCCAAATGTACTTTTTTATACAGGAGTTGAGGGCATTTTGATCAGATCTCTGGTGTTCCAAATTAGTTCTGCCTCAAAGTATTTACCTGGAAATGTTTCAAGCAGTTATTTGTTTGTAATATGCCACTTAGAAACAAGACTTTAGGATCACAAGGAACCTCAGTAAACTGGCATTACTTTTAGTGGGCACTATATGTCTGTATCCTCAGAGTGTTACGTAGTACTGTAAGCTTTTTCTATGCACTAGAAATCACATGGATAGTGCTGGCAGATTGAATTTTGTGACCCTTCCCTATCTTGGCATAAATGCCATCTTGGGTGTGTTGTAGGGTTGCCTGTAATTAAGAGCTTCATTCAAAAATAATTAATCAAAGCAAAACCATTGCAGGTCAAAGAAAAATATTGATGCAGGAGAAAATACTCATTGGGAATCCAATGCCCCTTTTACCTTACTGCGCTCTTTTTCACTGAGCTGGAAGAAAATAAAATTAATCATCTCAATGTACATTAATACACAGATGGTAATTGTGTCATTTACTGTATCTTAAATGCTGGAACTGATTAGCTTTTATCAATCCTCTCAGTGCTTTAAGAGGACAAGACACCTAGTAAACAAAGACAAAGTATTCTTGTCTCACAGAAGCAATGAAAGGACAGGCTATTTAAAACAGATAGTAAAGTATTTTTTACTTTACTCAGTGTGAAACAAGCAGCTAGCTTGCCAGCCATGAGAGCCTGTAAAAGCAACTTGGGCTTACTAGCTATCTAAAATCTTATCTCCTCCTGTATATTAGCTTGTACATAGCTAGTGGAAAAGATTTCTTTGTTTTTAATATGTTGATGTAAAGCTAAAAATAGCTCTGTCATATTCAGAGTTTATCCATTGCCAAGAAAACACAAGTCAGCATTGCAAATCACAAAAGGAAAAATCCAAAGGTCTGCACTGAAGAGAGGTGTGGCCAAAATATTATCTGAATAGCAGATGGTGTGAACTGATATATAAGCACTTCTGGCCATTCCTATTAGAAATGATGCACTGTGTGGGATTCACTGATCCAAGCCAAATGACAAACACAAAGAAATCACATGAGTTGTGCAAAGGAAGCTTTCAGTGTTCTCAGAGCTCAGAGAGTCATCTTTTGGGCAAGCCTACCTGAATTACATTCTCAGAAAGAATACACTAAGGCAGTAGCTCTCAAGCTTTTCTGGTTTGTAACCCTTGAAAATTTTTCCAGTGAACGTTTAGGTGCTTGCAAAGAAAATATAACTATTTGCAACATACTTGCTTTTCTTAGACATTCCTTAGACATAGCTCACAGACGCCCTATGGTTCACAGCTCATGCATCAGAAAACCCTGCACTGAAGGCCTAGTATCAGTAAAAAGATGTAAAACAACTTATTTCTTAAATACAGAACCTACAGATGGCGCAGATTTGAAATCCTGATTTCATGAAGAAAGGTTGAAGGAATGAGTCCAAAACACTAACATAAATGCTCAAGCAAGGATAAAATCAAGGAAAATAAGAGATTAAGGAATGTGTTTCCTTTTGACACTTATTAGGAGATGACACACATATTTTGGCCAGGTAGAAAAGTGGACAGCACATGTACCCGGCAGGGAGAAGTCATTACACTGTATGCCACAGCTGGGGTCTCTCTGAAAGATAGTAATCCTAGTAATCCTTTGGGCCTGGCATAGCTGTGCTAAGTGGGCTGACTTAGAGCTGCCCTTGCATGCCAAATTTTAAAAATTGTTTTCCAACTGACACAGAATTGAGCAAAGCAAGACGTTGTGGTTAGCACCATGCAGACCTTTTGGCAGAGGTGGTGAAGAGTTGTAGATTTCTTGGTTTCCATTAAAATTATGGCTATTTAGACTTCTGCTAGCACAAAACATGACATGGTGAGATGACAAACACTAACCCCAAATTTTAAGACATAATTCAGGGACTTCTGTATTAAACAGTCACTGTATAATGAAAATTGCAGGGTTTTTGTGTTCCAAAACAATTGTAGGATTGTGTGTGATTTTATTTTCCACAACAGAAAGCTACAGATAACTACATTGTTTGCAAAACCACTGCTGTAATGCGAAATGAAGACTTTACTTTCACTAAAATAATCCAGAAATACACAGTTGAAACTCCCACAGCAACTTTACCCTGCCATGTTACAGCTATATACCTGCTGTTAGACTTGCAAATGATCCATTTCCACGAGGATGAAACACAAAGTGGAGATGATACAGATTCTAACATCTGCAAAGTTTTATATCACAATCAGCAATGCTACTGTTGGTATATGTTTCCCCATTCGCTTCCATTTCTCAGTACAATATCAAATATATTCTTTCCATTTGCTTTAAAAATCAAAGTTCAGTGAAAAGTAAAAATAAATGCTGGAGAGACTGCTGAGGGAAGTTGACTCATTGTCAGAGAAGTGATTTGTAATGGCATTTTTGCCTTGGTTGGTCTTTCTTTTCAGGCAGCTAGCTATCTGGATAATACAGGAAAAGGCTTCTATGGCAAGAACTGACAGTGCTGCACATTACTTTACATGTGCAGAGAACTCATGCAGAAAGCCTGCTTCTAGACCTGCTATCCATTTAATAGTCATTATTCATTCTTCTAGTACCATTACATCCTCTCAGTATCTTAGTCATTTCCCATATTTTGGGCTCAAATGCTTTCAAGGAGTGTTTCTCACAGCTTGGTGTCACAGTAACCCTCCCTCATGCCACATTTCAGCTGTGACAGGAACCCCACAGGCAAGCCAAGAGTTAATGCCCCCCCCAGACCAGCCAGGGGCCCTACAGCTGCTCAGAGCTGCCAAGCAATTAGGCTTGTCAACATCCCTCAAATAAACTCCGGCAGTATTATCAAACCCCATTGTTACCTGATCCCCAAGAGGCCGGGGATGCTGTTATATCAGGGCTGCAAGCTGCAAAGAGCCGTGTCTGTTTTCTTTTTTTAATTCTGCGTGATCCATCCCTTACTTTACTGGTTGGAACTGAGGCTCAAGAAAGATGGATCTTTTGGGAAAGGATTAAGTCTCTACTGTAATACCGGCCTGGTGGGAAATCTCGGTGTGTTTTACTCAGGGACCACATAGTGAACTGGCTTCCTTGTGACTTTGCCTCAAAGCAATAGCCTGCTTCAGTGGACTACCTTAAAAATAATGGGATGCAAGCTGCCATCTTAAG
Organism: Cygnus atratus; assembly: GCF_013377495.2. Lineage (NCBI taxonomy): Eukaryota > Metazoa > Chordata > Aves > Anseriformes > Anatidae > Cygnus > Cygnus atratus. The sequence continues at coordinate 101,717,055 of NC_066364.1, forward strand.
GAGAAAAACATTGCCAGAAAAGAGTATTTATTGTTCCATCTAGGGTTGCTACCTTGGAAATACAAAACCCAAGTCACTTCAGACAAAGGGCTGCTGCGCAGGCACAGATCAGTCTATGTGCGGGCCAAACCGGGCAGTGTGATTGGAAAGCAGGCAGATAAAAACCCTACCTGAAGCCAAGGATGTGCTTGGAAGACTGAGTTCCAGGTTCAGCAGTGGCACAATAAGCCCATGTATTTACAGAGTCATGCAAAGATGGCAAAACCATGGCTTTTCCTTGAGTGCATTAATTTTAGCTTTCATTATTGCACAGAGATGCTGAAAATTTGCTCTGAACTAATCAACACACTTGTGTCCACCTGAGTCTCTAGCCCATCTAAAACAATTGCCCTAAACTCGCCGTGTGATTATTGCAGTTATTTGGCATTTTGAAGCCTGTTGTTCTGGGGACACCAGCAGCTAGCACAGGTGGGACAGGGAGGTGGGATGAGCATGCCACCACAGTTTTGTTGGAACGGGCAAAGGGCAGTGGTGTAGCAAGGACTTGGGAAAAGGCACGGCAATCCCAGACATGCCTCCGAGACAGACAGCACCCGGGGACAAAGATTGCCAAGCCCCATGGTTGGATGAGTGCCAGGCATCTCTTCCAGGACAGCCTTTCAATTTTAAGCCTATAGGATGAATTTTTTTTTGTGTGTGTGTGTGTGTATGTTTTAATAAAGCACAACGCGCTTTGCTAAATTTATTTATTTATTTATTTTAATTTGGTGGCATTTTTGAGAGCAAGTAACTATCCGTGCTTTCTAGAAAGCCAAACAACTGCATGCAAATGCACAAACTGGCATGCACATCAAATAGGCTGACAGCTTCTGGAGTTTCTTTCTGTTCAAAATCCAGAATTTCTATTAAAATCTTCATCTGGGTTCCAAAGCATAAGTTTTTACTGGTTGCAAGCAAACTATAAAGAAAGATGAAAAACACCTGATACAAAGGCAAGAGGAACTTGTAGGATGGAAAATACTCAGGACGCAGAACTATTCTCTTTCAATGTGCAGATAATACACTATGCATGCAGGTGGATAACCTTTACTTTAGCATGAACACTGCTTACCCTTTTACACGGGGATGGAGAGGCTGACCCTTTAATACAGCAGCCATGATTTATTCACTTTTATTGTATCAGGATGACTCTCGGTGTTCAAATATGCTTTTTTCCATGTATGAGAAATGATATTGTATCAAGGCCAATGCTGAATTACAAAGTGATTTCCCTTCCCTACCCAAACCAGTTTGTGTTATTTGTAAATCTAACAATAACAAAGATTCAAAGGTCTATTACTCAGCGTCTCTTGATTTCCCTGTTTCATTTTGTGCCCCTTATCGATACTCTTCAGAGCTCAGGGCTGAAGCAACATAATGGGAGCCTGGAGACATTGTCTGCATCTCAACTAGGGTCTTGGCATTTGGTAACAACACCAGGTTGTCTTTTTTTTTTTTTTCTTTTCAGAGCAAAACAGCTGGTGAGTATTTGAGTGTGTACTGGTGGCAGAGAACTTGTAGTAGAACTGGCCATGACTCCTGCTGCAGAAACAGTTACAAGACACTAGCACCGAGCAGAGAGACGTGACAGATAAATAGGACACTTGCAAAAATATGTTTATTTTCTGTTGGTCAGAAGTTACAGATTTTTCAAAAGGCTTGGGGTCTTTTCAGATGCTTTCTTCTACGTTACGTATGTCTCGCATGACTGAACAAAATCTTCTCCTTAACCTGCAGGCTTCTTTCATTTAAGTTTTCTGAACCACCTTGCTATTTTAGTGATGGGAGTTAGAGATTATTTAAAGATGAATTCACTGATGTGTCAACAATGTTTGATTACTTTGGAGGGTGAAGAGGGACTATAAGTGCTTGAGGGAAAAGCCCTGTTTGTTTCTAATGCCTCAAGAGATATCATTTCTGAAAAAAGGGGGAATTGCTGTGGAAGAGGTGTTTTTACTGGGCTTGGCAGATACGTATTCGTAAATGTGCACATCAAATGCACATTAATACATTATTCACTCAGCCATTCAGATGAACTGACACATTTATTTAATCCTCAAAGACATTACAGTTTAGATCGACAGTACCAATATTAGTGGGAGACAGAAAAATTGCATATTTGCTTTTCTTGCTGTACTTTATATTCCCCTCTAAAGTATTAAGTCTTGGCTTTGCTATTCACAGATGCATCCATCTCTTATTCATGCATTACATAACAAACTGCTCATGCTGCAGCTGGTAGATATATCAGATAAATGCAGTTTCTGACTTAAAATACAGTCAGGACTCTCAAGCCTGTAACTTTGACTCTGAAGTACATGCACATGCACACACACATGCAAACCCTAAAGAGGTAAGTTTTCAAAGATGCTGCCATTAAATTTCATGAATAGTCTGGGAAGCCCAGCTTGAAAAAATTAAACCCCAGTTCTAATGAAACAAAGAACAATAACTTGGGAGACTCTAGAGTTAAAGAAGAGTATTAAAATATACCAAATGATACTTTCCTCTGCTTGCTATTAATATGCCTTTTTTTTTAATTTTTTTTTTTTCTGAAATCATACATACTGTCTATAGCTATACCAGGACATTATTTAAAATAGTCTAATTCCAGAAAAACTCTGTAAAACTGAGGGCAGTGGCTCCAAATGAACACTAATGCTACCAAGTGCCCAGGCAGGTCTCAACAGCTCCCCATCACCGATCATTCCAAGTCAGTCCTGGGAAGCATAAATTTCTCTGTAACAGACAACATATTCCAAAGCATGTGCAAAAGTACCTGCCCACATATTCATCAAAGTGTATGGTGAACTTTCATAAATCTCCTGTTACTTTCCCTCAGCTCTTTTTTTCTTGGCTGGTAAGAGGTGCAGAGGATTGTTTTTTTTTCCTTTTAACATTTCAATATTTGATATTATACCGAGGCAGGGTGCTGCCTACATATTGTGTTAGTTTATGCAATATGCTATAAAGAACAAAAATGACATAATAGAAAAGAAAAAAAAAAAGAGTTTTCTGATGTCTGTGAGCTGAAAAAGAAAATGTGAACAGCGAATACCCGATCGCAATTTTTATTAGGCAATTAGCTGATTGCTTTTGTGAAGTAGTGACAAACTTGAGATACCTGCAGTTAGCTGGTGAGTGTAGGGATTTGGATCCCAGCCCACCTCAAATGCAAAGAGATTCACATACCTCAGCTTTGATATTTCCCATGGTTCAAGTTAAAAAAACACACACGATAAACAACTGTTCCGTCTCAATCGTTTATTCCTCAAACATCATTGTCAAGGGGTAGCAAAGCATTGCCGAGGAAAAGTCTATGTAAGAATATTGCCAGATGGATTTGTGCAGAAATGGATAATTAAGTAATGACCAATTAAAATACAATCTGTAAATCTAAAAGCAGGAAAATAAATTGTTACAATAGATGTTCATTAGCTTTGCATTTTAAATTGTTCCCTCCTAATAACGAACTAGTATATTTTAATATCAAATCAGACTTTCCTGTTTATCATCTTTTCATCTCTATTAAAGGCTGTATGTATATTCACATACCTTGACGTATACAATTCACGTAGCTACTTTCTGAATAAAGCCACAAAAATTGGGATTTAGTTTCTGCACAAAAAGCTGTAGGAATCTGTACTTTTCAAAAAGGTAAATCTGCAGCAGAAAGATACTGCTAATATAGAAGAAAATGAGACTTAAACTATCCTCAGCAAACATCACTGGTAAAGCTTCATTAGTATGTATTTTCACATAATTCAATTAGCCAAAATACATACAAATGCTGGCAGTGCTGTTCCCTGCTCTGGGAGCGTCAGTGAAGCTTTAAACAGATCTGAAACAAAATTGCATAAATGGCATGTAAAGCCCTGTGCATACAAAGATACCTTCAGGGTTCTAATAAATTCATGAAACTTTTTAAAGTATGATTTCCTAGCAGGCAATCACTTTTAATTAACAGGATCACCTACAGCAACACATGTCCTTCAAAAACTTACATTATTTTTTCTTTTTGAATTTCAAAGTTTCTGTAGTAAAAGTTGAATAGCTGAGTAGCTTAACCTCAAAAGGATTGCAGGCTTTTATGACAGTTATAAACCACTGTGGTGCCTTCTTTATAAGAAGAAAAGATTCTTAACACAACAGAGAAAGAAGGAAATCTCTTTTTAGTCATAGCTAGAAGCAAGCATTTCCTCCAAAGGTCAGAAAACTTTTCCTCAGTTAAAGAATATTTTTGAGGACATTGCAGGCTACTTGTACAAGTAATCTCTGGTAATTTGCTGCATGAATTAAACATACGATTTCCAATGTTTATTATTTTATCCACTTCAGCATTTTCTTTTATTTCTCTGGGCTCTCAGTATGTAGGTTTGGTAAACATGGGGGTGAACTGGTGAAACTGGCTTCCATAATGAGCCTTACTCTTACACAGGGGAGAGCAATAGGAAGCTCAATTCTTTATTCCCAAAAAGCCGTATGAGTTTACTGAGCACGTCTTTCAGGGCTGCGTGTTTGAGATGGTGTTTGCCACTTGCTCAAAAGCACATTGACACGTTCCAAAGCTATCTAATCTTCTTACCTGCAGATTTAAAGCGACAAAATAGTCCGTATTTGGCGTTGGAAAGAAAATATCATGAAAAACATGGTAATAGTGATAGCGCTGAAGACAAATTTCAACAGAAGGGCCAAAGCTCTCTCCAGCCCTGATCTACATGACTCAATCCATTGAGAGTGGTGCCTGAGAATCTTGGGCAGGGTTTGCATAACTGAATTCAGGGAGAGGCACAATAAACAAGAATACTTTGTGCCTGGTTTGGTCCAGTAGGTTTTCTAGGCTGCTGTGGCTTGGGTGCTAGTATCCTCCGAGAGTGACCAATGGCAAATATATCTTCTTTGCTTGGTTTTGCAGCTTCCTTCCAGGTGATTGTCCATTTAGAACACAAGGAAGGCAGGAAATGTAAATTTTTGTGTCTTAGAAAAGTCAGCTTCATATTGATGATGTGCACAATGTCTGGTGCAAAAGTGTTGGCACATTTTCCTTGGTGCATTAGGTAAAGCTCTGGGAGCAGAGAGGGGAAAAAAACTCTTGAAGCATTTGAAAGTCCCACTCAATAATTAGTTGTGAGGCAAAGATGGGCTTCCAAGAGTAGTAAAAAAGTGAAAAGCGTATTTACGGATCAACAGCCTTTCTGGCTAAAAGAAGCATGGAGCTCAAGGTGCACCTGTATTTGAAATGAACACATGGAGACAAAGTCATAGGCCATACAGTCCTGGCCGTGCCATAACTAGTTGTGCTGTCTACATATTAAGGTGCTTGTAATGTTAAGCATCATTGAGGTAAACGTGCACCCTATATGGATACAGGAAGGGATGTCCCTGCCTTGGAACAAGTGCCTTTTAATGACACTCCAGCCAGGGGCAGGCTCAGCACATCCTCCTGGCTTGGCCTGGGGCCTTCGGCAACCTGCCACAAGGAGCTTTGGATCTTGGTTGCTCCTCCTCCATGGCTGTCCCATGGCTTGTCTGGTGTTAGTCCCATCCTGCTTTCAGGCAGAAGCCTACAGGAGCAGAATAACTGCCATGCGCCTGGGACTTCGGCAAGTCCCCTCTCTCTGTTTGCTTTCCAACTTTGTCCTTTCTTTTCTGGGTTAGACTGCCTTTGGAGCAGCAGCTAATTCTTTTTCTGTTGTTGTACAGCACCCAGTAAAGGTCGCTTTTATCTTGGCTGAGGCCTCCAGTTTTTACAGAAGGCCAAATATAGAGATTTAAACCTGAGAATAAGATAATATTCCTCTGTACTGGGAATGATAATGCATTATCGTTAGGAAATGCAAATAAAAGTTTAGTCTCAGACCTGTGATACACCCAGAGTTACTCTACTGACAGCATTTCTAATCATTTCAATAGACTGAGCTTTGCTATATTTTTATTGAAATTAATGAGTGCTTGCGTACATGTATACCTATCTACCTGTACCAAACAAAACGTAATCCATGTCCAGTATACACTGTGTGTGTGTAGTCGTGTATGTAGTGTTGACATGGATTACTGTATATTTTACTGTAGCCAGCAGCTGGATTGTAAAGGACAACCACTGGACAACTAAAATGCGTTCAGAAGGACAGTCACAGCACAATCATCAAGATATGCCGAAATAAATTAGCATCATGCAAAGTTAGGCAATGTTTAATTCATAGACTGTGCCTATATTTAGCCATTTTATTATTTGCAATATAATCCATTCATTTATTGAAGGTTAATGCCAAGTTTTTCTCCTGGGTATTTGGTAGATATGTGACAGGTCAGTGTAGCCCTTTTGATCTCCATCTACTAGATGGACTCAGTTTGCTATAAAAATATTATGTGTGGGTGGGTGTGCACGTGCAAGGCTGTCTGTTGTAAGCAAACTCTACAGAAACAGGGAGAATTCCCTAACCACTGTTGACACCCTATGTCATCCCATTTTTCCTGGGAAAGACTACACAGAGGAAAGAAACATAAATAGTGGCTTATGAAAGACCAGTGTCACTGCCTTCATAAGCAGGATGATGTTGATTTTTACAAATGTATGTATGTGTAAAGGATAATGGCTGAAGAGAAGAGGAATTGCCACTGAATTTTGAGGCACACTGAAGTGCCTCAGTGGAGGAAGGTCTCACAGGGCAACACAGAAAGAAATATTGAAAATGATAGGAAGTGTAGGAAGAGGACTGAAGAACAGAAGACAAAGCATCAAGATGGAAGAGTTTGAGTGGAGACATTAAAAGGTAAATATCCTGAGACTGTGCCTGAGAAATGATGTTTGTTCTGGTGCTGATGTGATCAAAAATAGGTCTGGCCTAATTGAATGGAGAATATGGATAGCCTAACCAGGCTGAGCAGGGTGGATTAAACTGTTCTTCTGTAGAGAAGCTGGACTGAACTGTGTAGAAATTTAATATATTTTTGACAGGATTTTGAAGGAATGTGATTTGGAATTAGTGACAAGGTTTTGAAGGACGAAAACTTTTATATAGATCACACTATCTAGGGATATGCCTGCTGCCAGTCATTTTGATAGCTAAGCACAAGAGTGTCTGATTTTCAAAGGTGCTGAGCACACACATACTTCGCAGGGGATTATTTTCTTGTGGTCCTTGACACTCAAAAATAGGCCCGAGGTTTCTGACCATTGAAGAACTTCAATGTTACTATAAAGGAGGAAGGAAAACTCATAAAGTCATATATGTGGAGAGAAACACTAAGTCTTTTTAGACCACAAGATGAGATCTTTTATTCTGAAGATAAAGCTCAATGTTGTAGAATTATCTTCATCACTACACAGCTTAAAAATGCAGGAGAGGAAAGATGTATTGGGAAAGCTGAGCAAGGCGGTGTAGGTCTGACCAAACCCCTGTATTTCTACACAGTCCACCAGCATTAGGGAAGGATTCAGAAGCAGAGGCTTCACTGGCACTTAGATGGCTTGTGACTCTGGAGGAAACCTGTAATCACTTCTTTTGCATGTCTGATTTCTATGTCTCTCACCTCTGTTGGCTAAGTCTTCTATGCTGTCTAAGCTTTCTAGTACCTGTTAGGTTCCCAGATCCTAGGTTGTTCTTTGTGACCTCTCCTCAAAATACCAGAGAGCACTGTGTGGCAGGTGACGTTATCAACAGAGTTAATGAATCTCTTGGTTAATAATGATAGCAGAAAAGGGGATCTCCTGCAAAGAGTGATTATTCTCCATGGCCATTCCCTTTTCCAGGTGATTCCCTTCTGCAGTACAAACTTTCTGCAGGAGATGAAAGTGTGAAGAACACATTGGGAGAAGGATAAGGCTTGGAAGAAGAGTGTCTACTTCTAGGTCAGGCTAGAAAATCAGGTGTGGCTTTCAGTACACAAAACTTTCTTCCAGTCTGGAGCAAGATACATAAATGCTGGGAACAACCTCTCCAATTTGGACTTAACTATACTGGCTAATTGGGCAATCTGAGAGAAAATTGTGGATGGTACACCCTCCAGAGCAGGAGAAGTAGTCGTTTGGTTCACCTGGACAGAAAGAAACGTGAGAGGGTGGGGAGGCTGCCAGCTGCTGCCACTTGGCCCGTAAGGACTGGGCAGTACTTGACACCAGCCAACACCTACCCAGGGAATCTGTGATGCCCAGTATCCACTGGAGTTAGGAGTGCTGCCCCTCCGCTTCTCAAAAGTGCGTATTACTAAATACATATTGATAGCATTTATTTGTTCACTCCTAGGATTGCAATTGGCATAGGTTTAGTTCTCCTGTGATGTTTTGGCAGCCAGAGACACCCATACCTTCCCTTTCATTGCTCGCTGTTGGGTGAATTGAATGAAATTAGGTTCTTCTTTCCCATCCATATGAGGAGGCTCCAGGTGTTGAACCTCTGGTTGGCTCCTTTGCTGTTAAGAGAGGAAAAGACATGTAGATTCCCATGGAAGCTATTGCTCTCAGATTGTATTTGGCTCTTATTTTCTTTATGAGTCAAGCAAATAATGCCGGCAAACTATTTTCTCCGCCAAATGTCTGTGGCTGCATCATAATAGAGATTAATAATTACCAGGCATCACTACATCACTGTGGTGTGTAGCTTTTCATGAGTATTTCTGTCCTGAAATAGTAACTTTGGTGTCAGTTTGGCATGATGCAAGCTACTATTTGAGCAGTGCTTTATGCTGCCAAATGGGTGAGTCAGCTCACTTCTAGCATCATGGCCTCATGCTGCAGAGGTCCATGTGTGTTCCTCGGATGTTGGGTACCGTAGTGTCAGACTGCAAAAGGTGGCCTGTACAGACTGCAGGGGAAATTAGTCCAACCCAGCATATACTTGTATTCCTACACAGCCAACTACATAGATGAGGAAAATGGGTGGAAAAAAAAAAAAGTAATAATTGAGTTCAAACTCACTCATAGCTGCTTATAATTGTAAATCACGGTGGCAATACTGAGCAGTACAGACTAAGGACTGTGGTGTTTTTTTATTTTATTTTTTTCTCAGAAAACAAAATAATTGAAGGCATCCAGTAAAGGGTAAAAAATACTGGTGTTCTGTCTTGAAACACCAAAATATGTCTATGGCCTCTTCTAGTGGGTACTTAAGAAGTTGAGGTGGATTCTACTCTCAGCTCTGCTATGTAACCTTATGAAGTCACTTTACCTCTGTGCTTCTCTTTCCATTGCCATTTTCTGTATGTCTTTTTTATTTTTGTTGCTAGCCCTTTGGGTCCCTTACTTCGTGTTCGTACAGTACCTAGGATACTGGTACTGACCCCAGGGTACCTCCCCCTGATAAGGGACTTAACACAGCTCGCAGGTTCCTGTGTCACTTAAGAGAAAAACCTGGAAACTTTCACCTTAACAAATTGCTGAAGGATAAAATAAAACACAGCTTTTCACTAAAATTCAGAGAAGCAAAATAGTTTGGTGTTCTTTTCTGCCTGTATTTTCAAATAAACTTAAATTCAGCAGTAGGTTTCCTTTACTCCTGCTGAGTTTCGTGAAGCTGGAGTGCAGTGGGTGGTATGCTTCTGTTAGTTACACTCCTAAACTCCATTAATTTTACTTTTTATTATTTTGTCTATACATTGCAAAGCATTTTTCCTTGAGCTTGGTACTTAGACATAGGCAAAGGTGCAAGTCCCTCTTCCTTGGGATTTGCTTGCTGAGGAGTAGATCTATGTCCACCCACCATGAAACTGAGCCTGCCCCAGTGTGTTTAAAGCAAATACATGAGGCAAATACTTCTTGTGCCACTTCCTGGAAAGTACTAATTGCTTTCTGTGGACTAATTACTTGCCCTGCTGTCATGGGTTATGTTGGTTTGAAGCAGCTTCTGGGTTTTGGCTGGCCCCAGGTACAGAACCTGAAAAAAAATGGCCCTTTCAGGAAAAAAAAATGCTTTTCTTAGGCCACACCTCATCATCCCACATTAAGATGTTACCTACCTCAGAGCAGGAATTCTGTAGCTGGGAAAATAGATCTCCGTCTGACAGCAAGGCGGGTAGAGGAAGAGAAGAGCAGAGCAAGGAGGAAATCACATTCCCTGTTACAGATTCCAGCACAAAGAAAAAAAAAAAGATCAAGATAGCTGTAGGGCAGGATACATTTCTAATCAGGATTTAAATCTGAAATGAATGAATGCTAATGAATTATTACTCCTTTCCTATTAATTAACAGAATGTTTCACAGCACTCTCTAGAGAGCCCAGTCAGAACACTGTTGTGCTGTATGTACGTGGTTTGTGTAGTTCTCCACTGTCGGGATTATCTCACTATTTTGTGGGGACAAGGGCTTTTTGCTACTTCGACATCAAAGTGCTTGGAAACAGCTGAAATTTGTTGTTACTTCACTAGAGCAGCTGGTTCTGAGGAGTGTGGTGCCCAGTCTTAACTGCCTTCTTGCTTTTTCTGCTTCATGTCAAAGGGACTTTAATGTTTAACTTGCTTGATTTAATGCTTACAAGAAACAGAGAGGTGGAAAAAGTCTCATAGAAGAGGACTGAGGAGTAGAGGAAAGGAGTGATTCAGGAATGTTAGTAAGTAACAGGAGGCTACCTCGCCTCTAAAAATGCCTCACTGCAGCAAGGAGAAATACTAAGAAAAGTATTTTTAATTTCTACTTGGTTTTGCATGGCTGAGAGCCTGGATATTTAACTTCATGTAGGGAAAAAAGGCTATGGCGTATGTGCAAGTATCAACCACGATGTAGCCGAGCAGCAGTAAAGCTAGTGCATGAATTAAAGTAGAGAACATATAAAAGGAAATAAAAGGATCTGCCTAGAGATCAAATGTGGCATTTGTACAGAACCGTATTCAAAATGGATACAAATGCAACAGTTCCCCAGAATTATAGGTGAATCAAAGGAAAATTACATCCAGGAAAGATAAAGCAATCGACAAGCAGCCTTACCATGTGAGAGGCAGAGATGCAACTTTGAAGCTTCCCGTACAGCTTGCCAAAGAGCCAGATGTTGCAGGTGGAACAATGTCCTTTCTGGCTTAGCATCTGGTTCCTGTCGTTCTGATCCGTAGAAAAGGGAGATGCGGAAGGATGTGGTAAAAATCATTTTATAACTTCATTTAAGAAAGGAGTCTTTTTCTGTTGTTTTTGTAATAAAATCATTTTTGAAATGAGCGATTTTTCTTTGGAGGTGGAGGTTACCACAGGCAAATGAATATGATATCTCTACGTTTCACTAGCATGGGCCATTCCGGAACCTGTTATTTTGCTTAGAGCTTGATACAACTTATATTTTGGCCACTAAGAGGCTGTGTAACCCAGGAGGGTAATGTAACCCAGGAAAATTGGACTTCTTAACATCTGAGGGGAAGTATTAAATATTTGTCAGACCAAAGATCTGGGATTTGTTGCCACTTGGTTCCATCTTTTGGCTCTGTCACTGTCACAGACATTTTTCAGCCCTAATGTACTTTAGGCTATCCTCACCTCTTTAAGGATGTAACAGTGATTAACTTTCTTATAAATGCAGATAAACTAATACCAATCCATAAAAGTTTTTAATTTTTTTTTTTATTATTTTGGGTATGAAAGTATTTCAAACTCTGTTCTCCCACAATCTTGGTAATCTTCTGTCTGGTCCTTACTGGTATCTGAGGTTTCCTTGAACAAGGTGTATTACCCAGATTTAATCAAAATAGAAAGTGAACAACACCAGTTGTCCTTCCTTCCTCTTCCTCTCTCTCTGTCCACAGTCCACCTCCAACAGGAAGAAAGATGCAGTTGCTATTGTACTAGGGTACTGTAAACCCAAAACATTGCCTACTTTGAAAAATTGGCTGTAACAATTCTCCTTCAATTCACTGCTTTTATGATGAAGTTTCATTGCTATTAATTGTAGTCAGTTGTGTGCTTATTTACTGGTTAATCTGCTGGTTAATCTGTGTTTTTCTCCTACTTGAGTACTTTTCACCACCAGTGCTGAGTTTGCAGCATGTGAGAGTGGTAATACTGCAAAAAACTAAGACCTGTGGATTTAGGACGTAATGTCAGGTTCACCAAGAGGACATTGCTAAGCAGATCACAAGGCAAATGACAGGAAAGATGAGTACAAATGAGTTGATCACTGTGCCAGAATTCAATTGCATGTGGCTGCTGGATCCTTGTGATAACTTACCGTGAAGGACAGCAGGAACATTTCTTGTCCTTTCCACGATGAGCCACACGTCAGGCCAACAGCAAAGTCCCCGTCTGAGGTCGGTTTTATTATTCTAAATCCCAAAATGGTTTTTATTACCCCAAAAGTTGTTTTAAAAAAAAAAATATTGCTCCAAACACCCGCCTATGACCACTGGAAAGGGGCTCATGAAACTCCATATATGCAGCCCTGTAGGCAGTGTCACATAAAATATGATATGACATGGAAACATAACAGACACTGACAGGTTATCCAAGTGCTTCCAGCAAGAAGGCAAGTATCTTAGTACCACTGGCACGTCATTAGAGAAATTACCAGTGAGCTATTTTCTGCTGCAGGTTTCAGAAGGTGCCTCTGGGGAGAGTAGTGGGGTTTCTACAGTAGTCAGTTTGTGGGAGAGGATCCCACTACATCTGGGCCACCAAACAGGGATTGGCAATTAATTAAGGCATGACAGTGAGAAAGCTGGTGGCTGGGGGAATCTGTGGCAAGGCTTGCACAAAGCCTTGAGAGGATTTCCTCTTATTGTTATTTCCACATCATGATCGCCAGAATCAGACCCATGTTCTACGAGAAGCCCATGTCACTACTGCTGAATGCTTGCTCTAATTTCTGAAAGTAATTATTGCAATTTATATCTGACCTTCTGGCCTGCACAGTTAAAAACAGGTGATATCCAAGGCTTCTGGCAGAGTCTGGGTGCTTTGATTATGTTAGCTCAATCAACTTCCTTGCTTCCTCCTGTATCTCCAAGGCCAGAGTTTTCTGCTTTACTTTTTCCACTAAATAAAAATGTTTCTGTCTAGATCCTTCTGCATTCGCGCCCTATGGTTATAAAAACATATTACTAGACTTGGCCTCAGGCCATGAGATGAGTCCTCCAAAAACGCCTCATCCAAATTTTGCTCCAAATTTGAGTATTTGTCTCTAATGTGCAATCCTTTTGGAGGGGGAGTGAAAGTTAGAGGCAATGGAGATAGTCAGACCCTATATTTGGACAGACTCCTCCATTTCAAAATCGTACAGAATTGTATTTGACGCCAATAATACCCATGAATTTTAGCAGGCTGAGAAATCATATAAGAATCCCTTTTATAAGAGCATTTGCTCCAATTAAACCTAAATCAACAATCTTGTTATAGATGAGGTCTTGTGAGTGGTTTTGTGTGTGTGTTTTCCTGAAAGCAGTTGGTTGGTATCATCTTGCCTGAGTTTTGAATGTGATGTGTAAAGAAGAGTAAATTAAAATTTGGTACTTAATTCTTTCTGGGTAATATGTCGATCTGGCTTAGCAAGGCTTATATTTATCGGGGAACTTCTACAAACACAGAGACGGTGAGGTGGTGGGAAACAAGCTATGTAGTAATGTTTTATGGTGAAAAGGGCACTTATGCTTTTCAGCTGAGAAAATCATTCCAGCTTTGTGTTAAGAGACTTGCACATTTTGCTGCCTTCTGGCTCCTCGTGCTTTTCTGTTCCCACCTGCCAGACACTCCCTTGCTTCGTGCTTCTCTTACCCCTTTCCATCATCCCGCAGCCCCATCACAGTCTCCACTGTGTCAGGGCTTCTGCACGTGCCCCATTCCCCAACTACCTGAGTCTGCAGCCCTGGAGCGTTCCCTTCTTATAATACTAGGAGCTTATGGCAGTAAATAAAGCAGGGCTGAGCGCTAGGATGTGACTATCTATATTGTTCCACTGTCAGCAGGCTTCTTGGCACGCTTTTAGCTTACACCCACTAGTGCTCTCCCAGCAGTGCTATAGCTCCCCTGCATTAGCCAGGGACTTGTCCCGGTGGGCATTTTGAAGGCAGCCACTCCCGTCTGGGGGGAAAGCAAATCTACGTAGATGGACACCGGCCATTTCGTTCCACTTGGCCTCTGAACAGAGAAGCATCCAGGGCCTGTTTTATTTAACAGTACAGTGTGTGTGTCCGTTCCCCCTCCCCCCCTCACCAGCCCTGCTCTGCTATTCTGAAGGCCTCATCTGCCTCTCCCCTGTGCTATTTAGTGCTGTCTTTCCACAAATATCTGTTTTAGACTGCATTATTAATACTTCCGAGTGCTCAAAAATCATAAGATTCTGCAGCACAGAGAATTATGTCATTGGCTTAAATATTGGAAGATTAAAAATAATACCTTTTTAGGCTCCTTTTATTACCTCTGAGGGATTTTTTGGCAGGAGAGGAGCGGTTTCAGGACATATTCTGGTCATGCTTCCAAGCTTTCCTCTGCATCATTGATGGAAATTACCTTTTTATTATTAAATGAGAGTAGAGATTCTCGGCAAATCATATGATCCCAGGAGCAGGGGCTTTAAGTCTGATACAGTTGGCAACAATAATTCAGAGTAGAGGAATATCAGCCTTCGCTCAAATCTTCCAGTTGTCAGAGCTAAATGGAGGGAGTCTTGGCCCTAAAGCTAACTTTGCCCAGAATTCCCAGGAAGGTACCACCCTAAACACAGGTTTAGGCTATGTTTACATGGCACAGTGCAATGCCATGTAGAGAAACTGCATTTTGTCAATTAGAGCTAGTTTGGGTATCTTTGTACACCACTGTATTTGTTCACTGTAGATATACTCATTACCTTCTTTCAGCCTCTGCCAGGGTTTTCCTTGTGCGTGATAATGAAGGGGTCCCTTTGTTCCATGGCTGCTGCTGCTGCAGAGGGTAATGGACCATGCTTGGGCAAGCCTGCCACATTGACCTCCAGTGCAACTCCCAACATACTGGAAAAATAAATGGCCAAATCCATTTAAACATCAAAGCACTGATTTGGGTGCTTAAATGTCATGCTCCCGTTTTGAAAATTTAAAACTTTCATACAGCAGTTAGGGAAAAAATATGGTTGCATTTGTGCTCTTATAAGTGGACACAGAAATATTTTTCCCATTTGGTTATCATCAGAGTGAATCCACATAACTGATTTCAAAGCTTCGAGGCACAGCTTCGCGCCTACATGAATAGCCCAACCATAAAACTCGATATTGAAAACAGAAAAGAATTACTGGAGGACAGTCTTCTCAGATATACTCTAGAAAACAAAGGGAACTGGTCAGAGAGACCTATGAAGCTTAACACCTGATACCTGGAAAGCAACACACATGAACACCTATATAGACACAAATAGCAGGAAATCAGCAGTAAGTGGGGAATAACGCCTTTCTCTCTTCAGATAAATGCTTCCATCTGAGCTATAGCAGCTTACTGATCCATGAAGGTAGTGAAGCAGGGCGCATAATTCATGTTTCAGGCCATTAGAATGAATTGAGCCTCCACAACTTTATAGAAACATCATCTCTTTAGCTCCATTTAAGCAATGTGCTCAGCCTGAGTGAACGCAAACAAGATCTCCAGCAAACAGCTTTTTTCTTTTGAAAGCAATAAATACTCTTGTGGTCTTAATTTCAGTGATTGTTTCTTAAATTATGTTTGCAGGTCTCAGAAGGATGTAAATAACATGAGATGCAGTGAGGACAACTGCAAAAAGTACATGCAACAAGCGTTGAGAAACAATGGCTGCTTCTCCTGGGGAGTGGACCAAATCATCAGACCTACAGAAAAAGAGGACCGTGTGCTCCCACCAATTGAGGCAATTTCCTCCTCTGATTTTTCTCCAGGATCAGAAGGACAGATGTATCACAAGTAGCCTAACAGGATCCCAGTTGCTGAGACTCTGATCTGGCCACCTCAATAGATGCATAAGCACCTCCTGCCACCATCATCAGTCTGGTGGATCAGAGGTCACTCCCATGGGTGGGTTAATTTAGGTGCCGTGCTTCTTTTCTTCACCCTGACACCAATATTATTCCTTACTTAGACTACGGTGTTGGTCCTCATTGTATATTTACAGACCATAACCCCAGTCCTTCCTGACTGCTGCAATATAAGCAACAATTATTCATTTTGCTGCATTTTCACAGAGGCTGCTGGCTCTTGTGAAATGATTTTCCTTGAAGCTATCCTAGGTGAGACTTTCGGTGGAAAAATAATGATATTGACACTTTTTTTCCACGTTAGAGAAATTAAAATTATTAAAATTATGTGGAGTGTCCAGGTGGCACTTGTGTGCAAAGCTGTCCTGGTGTTTGAGGGCTTGTACTAGAGGGGGTGGCCAACACTGGTGCAGTGTGGGCCAGTGGTGAGAGCAGCAGCAGAGGACTTTTTCTTTTTAAGGGGTTCATTCTGTTTTCTCGAGGATTCGCCCATATAGGTGAAGACACTTATCCCCTGAATCTCAGTTTGCAAGTGTGCAAAATGTTTGTCCTGTGGGGTGTTCTGAACATTAAACCTATTTCCACGCACTGTGAGATCTTGGGAAGGAAGATGCTGGAGAAACGCAAGGTATGAATTACACCTAAGAGCAGATCATCCAAAGTTACCTTGGAATTACCAAGCAGTGGGGGATATTAGCCACACAATTTCATTAAGAACCATGGGTGTGACTCTGGCATGTGAAATGATGTAGTGAAAGCTTGCACAGTCCTGCATGACATGAGAAATAAATGCCTTAGCCTAAAATTGTGACTCCAGATTAAAGTGCTACATGCAGTTATTTGGTTTCAAAAGTTACTCAGAATGAAAACACATTTATTAGAGTAAGTGCAATCTATATCTGATAAATGGGAACACATCTGGTCCATATCCCTGTACAAACCCCTTAGTATTAATTATATTGATGGTTAAAGCTGAGGAGTGAGTTGAACATTATTTATAGTGATCTTTGCTAAGTAAATCATTTTTAAAATGGCTTTCTAAATGTAACGTTTCCTTTTTAAGAAGCCCTACAGAATTAAAGAGGCTTTACAATGCAACATGAAACATATTGCAGAGGGAGAGACAGAAGCTTGCTTGATTAATGCACACGATTATCAGCGATGCAAATCACTTTCACTTATTAAGTCTTGTTTAATATCCTAATGAAGGTTTCCTGAGCAGATTTGATAATTCCAGAGAAAGTGACTGTGAACTAATGCCCTTTCAACATGTTGAGAATGAGCAGTGCTATAAAGAAAACCTCATTTACTATAATTCCCACCAAATGTGGTATCCTTTTCTAGACTCCTACCTCACAGCAGGAGATAATTAACCTTTTCGGTGCCAGGAGTGATTCCCAACATGCTCCAGCTGTGAAGGCCGTCAGGTCAGGCTTTTATGAAGTTTACCTTCCGCCTTTGGTCTGGAAAAACACAATTATGCAAACATGTCAAGAAAGCCCTGAGCAACTCTAGGCTTTGCCGTGGTTCTGTCAGTGCGTGCGGATGCACTCCTTACCTTACAGAGAGAAGGGGCCTGCCTCAGCTCCACAAAGCAGTCTGCCTCTTGCTGGGAGCGCTGTGGTACCTTACAGGAATTTAAAGTAGGTCTTTCTAGATGCTCCACAGCAGCCCAGAAGGTTCCCCTGCTGAATTTCTGGGTGATTCAGCTCTGTCTCTTCTAAGCCTGTACCAGTCATGTTATTGTAGCTGTGGCGTCCTGATGGCAGGAGAGAACACAGGTGTGCTGTGCTAGGTAATGCCTTTTTTCCGTAGACCTTGCCTCACTTCTAAATTAGGAAGTGGTGGTAAGTGATGGAAAATGGCACGTTTTCCCCTTTCCTCCCTTGACCCTGTCCACACAACGTATGACTTACCATTACCAGACTGTTCCAGAGCATTAGCGTGGCCACACCTATGCAGGGAGAAATGAGCCATTAAGGCACTGGCTTGGAAAGCCCATTACATCCTGCGTGAGCTGGGAGCCCCCGTGTTCATCTCCAGAGCTATAAGCTTTGCTGTAAACCATGGCCTTTCCCAGGCGGAGCTGCAATTCAGTTCTTTGCAGTTTCAGAGATTTACAGATTCCCTCTTTAATTTAAAGGAATAAAAGCAATGTCAAAGATATAAAGAAATAGCTCTGATGAGGAAAAAAAAAAGTGATTTCACCTTGTGCTTATCTGGAGATTTTCCAGGAAAAACAAGACTCATAGTTAGATTTGTTTTTAAAACAACCAGTCCCCTGGGAGGGAAGCACCTGAGGGGGAGAAATTGAAAGGCAGCAAACCCTTAAGAATTTCGTGAACATTTTTATTAGACCTGTATTATGGCAAGGAACATGGATTGGACTGTGCTTTTGTAGACACATTCACAAAAATTGTTTTCTAATCCAAGTACTCATATAGAACAGGTTTTTAATATACGTTTATAGTAAATACAGGTTGGTGGTACATATCTCCCATGCGATTGAGAACTGTCATATAAAATGAGACTGTTAGACTGGATTTGTATATTTATTTCTGTGTACAATGAATTAAGAGCAGCATTTCAGATAACTATAGGTGACATGATGGATCTCAAAGGATATTCACATTTCAGCTGGTAATACAGTCAAAACAGTAAAAATAAGGATACTTCAAGAGCTTGCTTTGTTAAAAATAAAAACACCCAAGCTGTGTCTGTGTCAAACTGAGAGGCTTTTACATACTTTCTGAAACTATGTAAAAGCAAATAATTATTGCAGTCTATCAGGGAACCTTTCACAAGGAAAGCATTTCAGTTTATAGCTATATCATATGTTTAATTTAAACACAGAAAGTACTTGTGGCTGAAAAGCCCACGTGTGTTACAAGAGTGAAAAAAAATGGGCATATGTTGTTGACTTTGGGATATCAGCTGAGGTAGACTGAACCGTTGTTGTCGAAAAACTGTTATAAATATGCTGGTTGCTATATGTGTTGGTGATATCGAAGTCCTGTGCTCACATGAGGGGATTTTGTAGTTTGGAATTCCTCAAGGCATCAGTCAGAACAGATGTCACCCCCCAAAAAATCTAATGCCAGGTCAAAGGAGAGGACTTGCTTCTAGTCCTCTTGTCATATAAAGGAAAATGGAACATTTAAGTAGAACAAAAAAACTTGGGATATTTTAGTCAGCTTTGCTTCAAAGAGTTTGAAACATCTGCTTTTTTTCTTTTTTCTTTGATAAGACTGTTTCAAAATAAGAGCTGTCAACATTTTTTTTCATGAAAAAAAAAATGGAAAGATGATATCCAAGCCAATTCTTAACACTTGAAAAATGCTGCTGTAGGGAAAAAATAAATAAATAAAACCATAACACTTTATTTCCAGGTAGCCTACCTCTTGAAAACTTCCCAACAGCGCTGTTGCACATGCACTGGCAGAAACAGAATGAGCATGGCCGTAGAGATTTCACAACACAGAGATCAAAAAAGTTTTAACTGAAATAACAGAGGGGAAACTAGGAGGAAAATGACCACGAGGAATGGGAAGAGTAAATACATTTGGGGTCATATCGTGCATACTGGTGTTACTCAGTTCCCATAGAGTAGGCATAGGGACACGCATTGCTAATTCTCATTAGTGGTTGGCCCTGGGGCCGTGACTGTCCCTCTCTGGTATCGACATTTTCTTGTCTTTGTAACCTCTATGTTACTGTAGCATAATTGGCTTGAGTAAACCCTTAAAGATCCCTGAGTTAGTAGTAACAGTGCCTATTCATCTGCCTCCAGCTGGGGCTACAAGGTGGGGCGCAGGCTTTGTGATAGGTACAGGTGTATACAGCATCTCGTCTCCATCCCTTTGCCTGAGGGTAGCCTCTCTGCTGGATCTGGCCTCTTTGTGGCCTCTCAGAGCTGAACTCCGTAAAGGTAGGAGCTTGTTATTTTTAGTTGAAGTTCTCCATAATGCTTGTTCTCACAACCACATCTGAGCGGACTGCAGTGTGCTCTGACAACTCCACCGTTTTGGTCAATCCATTGATCAACTGCAGCAACTTCTGCTGGATTTGGCCAGGTCTACTTTTGCACTGTGGCTGGTGTGCTTCAGCTAACTCAGTGTTCAACACACTTTTGTTCTGAGCGTGGACAGTCACATACAAAATGTACTAACTTTTAGTGGTTGTTTTATAAATTACCCATACATTTTGAACACAATAGAGGCATGAGGCAACTCGTCCTACTTGCTGCAGGTTTTCTAATATAAAAATTTATTAACATTCACACACCACCATCTCGTTTTTTGGAGGCAGTCCTCTCTAAAAACGCCTTGTCACTCTTTTTCTTGTTCTTTGCCTTCTTACTAGAGGCACAAAAGTGTTTCCCCTCTAAACTGATCTCATTCATATGGCCTGCATAGTAAAAAGTTGTGCGTAGAAGAGTGCTCCTAAAAGACAAGTACCTGTTTCCTAGTCCCAGGAATTTAGCATGAGTAAGCATCACAGAAAACTACACCTTTACCATGTAAAAGGATTTAGTACCCACTGCCAGCAGTCATAAGTAACTGAAACACAGCCCTGAAAAATATCCTAATTTTATGTTACACAAAGCTGTGAAATAACGAACTCCCCTTCCTCTGATTCCAATGAAGCACTTAATCCTTAAAGAATAATGTCCTTTGTAGATAGTAAATTGTTTGCAAGGAGTAGCAATAAATATGAACCTCCTGCAGATTACTGTTTCTAGGTTGCTGAGTGACTTAAAAGTATTGACGGCCACCAGTCTACTTCTAAAGTAGGCAAGTGGCCCCGCTGCAGACGTTATTATCATAACTGACATACATCCCAATTATACAAGAGAGGCCTTGAGCTGAGGGACATGGAGTCCAAACTACCCTTTTAGCTACAAAGGTGTTTGCTGTCTGTCCAAATTAAGGCAGTGTTGGGATGTTGTACAGAAATCACCAATCGTCTGGTAGATGTTGGGTGAATAAAGAAAAGAAAGGAGTCTCCATGGATACTAATCCACCATCTTTTATAATACTAACCACACTGTTTCTTTCTTTTTTCACCTTTCTGAATATACTGTATTTCTGTGTATTTTCGGTTCAGCAGCACATTGTGTTTTAAAGCTCACTGTGCCCAAACAGATGAACACATTGTTTTGTCCAGCAGACTGGCTCTTCTTGTTGATCTTTTAGTATGAAATAATACAGGCATCTCCCTCCTAGACAGCACCAGCTTTTAGTAACTATGAATATTTAGGAAGACTTTACACCAGTCACTACTGATTGCAAATTAAAATCTCATCTAATTCACTGAACAACAGACTGAAATATTGGTTGCTTCAAAGTAAATGTACCCTTGACCCTTGTGTGCCCAAGAGTGTACATGGGCTGTTTATAAATACATGTGTTTGTTATTAATAATCCCAGCCTATTTGTTACAGGGGCTGAAACAAATCAGTGGTGAGGCACTAGATAATAATGATAAGTATACATAGAGATAAACTAATTTCCAGAGATTAAAGAAGAGTAAATTTCCTAGATGAACTGTAAATTTCACCACCCACCTGTGGAGTGTGTAAATATAGATACTGGGTGGGAAGCAGGTTTTATTTTACTACTGACGTGGTGCAGTGATGAACTCTGACATGTTGCTGACTGTGGTTACTTGATAAGTGTAAGATGTGAAAAGCCAGCAATAACACTAGATGGTATCAGATCTCTAAAATAATATGTGTTTCAAGGTGTTAGGTATAAATATGGCAGTACAAAAATAAAAACAGACAAAAGTATAGTTCATTCATGGGGGGAAAGAAACATCAGAGGAAACATCTTTCTTTTTCTGTAGACTTTTAATGAGGAAATTAAGCACTAAAAACAACAACTTTAAAATGGTGCTAATGTTGTGGCAAAGCCAAGTGATATGCTGCCAGAATTGTACCAAGAAAAGCTTCTGAGAAGTGCTTGTCCTTAGCCACTGACCGTTCTGATACCACCTGAGTAAGACCATTCTCTCCCCGTCTTTGCCTCAAAGACCACCAGTTACTTATCCTCCTTCCTTACCTCCCAGTGCCTTTGTTGCTACTTCCTGTGCTACAGCTGTCCCCTACAACCAGACTCAGACTCTACCTAAACACTGAGTGGTATTGGCCAAGGCTCACTGGCTTCTATTGGTGCTGAAAGCAAGTGAGAAAAAATGTAAAAAATAAAATAAAATAACAACAACAAAGTAAAATAAAATCCTTGTGTTTCACCATCAGACTCATGTGCTTCATATTCAGACTCATCAGACATGCAGCCATCTTTTACTGGTCCAAATCATTAAATCCTTGCTCATGCCAGATCACTCTAGATTACTTGTGTAACCAGTTGTATATAGGGCATGTTTGATGGCCTCATGCCATTCAGGCCAAGATTCCTCCAAGTGCTAACATGTTCACCTGTCTTCCCCTGTCATTTAGTTGTCTAATGACAGGATTTTCTGGTCATTTCTGGCTTTGAGTTATTGCTGCTTTTCTGCATTATGTTTTGGAGCTTGAAACTTCTTTCACTGCTGTAAGTCATCATGTTCAGGATGTATTTGTTCCAAAGAATCCACAGTTTTTTAGATTCTCAGAAATGTGTGAAATGACTTAAAGCTTCAGACCCAGAGCATAGGGAATGCATCTGTTCCTCCACCAAGAGACCACGTAATGCAGAGAAGTGAAACTGGGTCAAATTTCTGGGCACTGTAAGGTAGAGTAGTTTCTTTGAAGTAAACGGACTTAGAACAATTAACACCAGCTAAAGATCTGCTTTTCTGAATTCCTGGAGAGTGCTGGGCTGCCTAATGGGGCTCAGCGGAGAAGCAACTGTAAAAGGAAGGACCTAAATAAGCAACTGTCAAGCCATGCTTGAGATTGTTCTAGCTGATAATTAAGTCTTTAGGATCGAAGACAGGACAAGCAGGATAGATCTCAAATGCTCCTGGCCCAGGGAATACTAGGGAAGAACTGCTGGCTTCCCATCCTCACTGTCCCTGCTGCTAGCTGCCCTTGCCTTGGTTATAGTGCCACAAGTCCCTGTTATTTCTTGAAAGCATTGATTTTGCTCCACTGATTTTGCCCTCCTTAAAGGCAACAGTATTAGGGAGCGTGGATACTGTGTGGATTTTGGAGGGGCCAAGCCAAGATGTTTGGTGGTAAATATGGATTACAGGAATCAGATTACTATATGGGACGTTTTTTAAATATCCTTGTTATCAGAAAGTGCTTTGCATTTTCTGGGAAACAAGCTCCTTTAAAATGCTTCTAGTTGAGCATCCAAGAGCAGAAGTCACTGTTTAAAGGCTGGCCTCCTTGTCTTGCACTGGTGTGAACAACGGATCCTGGAGCTCAGCTGGGGCACGCAGCACTGGGAGGCTGTGTTGGGAAGCCCTCAGCACAGGAAGCTCGACATAAAAGCAAAGGCTGAACAGGTGAGTAATAAAAAACAAAGCAAGCACATGTGCCTTACAAATAACAGTACCAAAAGGTTACTGCCGTTACCAGAGCTTTCATGTTAAAGTTACTCTCCCTGAATCACAGACCTGGTTCAGGATGTCTCTGAACCATTACCTGGAGTATGGACACCAAAGGTAATAGAAGAGGGAAAGTTTCCATATCAAATGCCATCTTGTTGCTTTGACCAGTCACCTTTTAAATATTTATGTTTTATTTTTATCTGCGTATTAGTGAGACATTATTTGTGCACAGGCTGTTAAAAACAGTTCTAAGGGAAACACACTTCCAGCTGGTTTCCTCCTGTTTTCCATCTGCTGTGTGTATGTGTCTTTGGAGGCATTTAACTGTTTCTTGTCATGGTAATTGGTATTTTTTCAGTAGTGAAGGTGGGAGGGGTGGAGGAGAGAAACCCTAAGGCATCTGTGTTTGTGCTCGGTTGATCTAAAAGAGATTATCCTGGCTATTTCCTAATAAACATTATGAGCTTTAAAAAAAGGTGGGGTGGGACAGGAGAAGGGTATCAAACATCAAGTAACATTAAGTTTTTAAGAGTTAACTTCCCGAAATTGTATCTTTGTATTCTTCTATTTATGCATTGCTACTCTTTCCCCATTTAATCTTAAATATGTAAATCCTCAATTTATCTGGAATTACTTAGTGAAAAGCTGATGTGTGAGTGTGGCAGATTATAATATTCCATCGCCACCCCTGATCCTCTTTACCTCTTATTCTTTTCATAGCAGATCAAAAAAAGCTGTATGCGTGCCACAAGAATATATTATTTTAAGAGACTTGGACTTAGAAATTGATTTCCTTGATGAGAAAAGGAAAAGTCTCCTTCTGACCTGAAGGGTCACTTCATAATCCTGTCACTCTACATCAAAAAAGCTTTTTTTTTTTTTTTTTTCTTTTACTAGAAGATGAGAATATTTCTGAAAAGGAATTAATTTTTCAGATACAGTGAAAACGATGACTTAAAGAGACTTAGCAGATGATAGAGGGCTGTCCTATTCAGAATACATCTCCTGTGATTAGAACAAGCTCTGAATATATTTTAGGGTCAGGCAGTTTTAGATGAAGATTGGGATTTGTACTTTGGGATGAAACCGATCTTATATTTTTATCGAAGTACTTAAGGTTTAAGCTGTACTCTTCCCTTTTTCTGCAAAGGGATTTCACCGGTTCTTATAATGGGGATTGGTGCAAGCAGCCAATATTTTCCATGTATGGATTTTAGTTAATAGGATGTTTGAAATGAAATGACTTTCATCACCAATAATTAGGTTCAGCTACTAATACTTTTTTCATAGTACTTTCCTTAATAAAGCACCTGATACCAGTGTAGACTTTCATAATCTATTTTGTTTATGTAATTACTGCATCTGTAAAGAAATTCCTCTAAACCATATGCTTAAAACCCAGCAGTTCCCAATATTGTTATGCATTGATAGCACGCTGCTGATGTATGTATGCACAACACACAGACACATGTACGTGCAAAGTGTGGAAATGAGTGAATACTGCCTTTATATAATAAATATTTACATATAAACATTATATAATACACAATATATGATATATAAGATATAATATATAGGTTATAATGTACAAAGCATAATACATAATAATATATAATACAATAGTACATAGTATTAATCTTAGTATATATATTAGTATATACATTATAAAATAATTATACATTATATATTATATATAAGTAATAATTTGATACTATTATCATAAGAGCGGTCAAAAGCTATGAACAGGAGGCTCAAAACCTTTAAAAACCTTAAAAGCATTTGTACAGGTACAATATAAAAAATTGGTTGCTGCTCTAAAGACCTTAAAATTATAACTTGCTTATATAGTGTTGATTATCGTATGACACTGAATCTTTTTAATTTAAGGCATTCTGCTGATAAGTTGGCTATTGTCTGGACTATATCTGTTAGTTGTTCTAATTGCTGGTCCAAAGGCAGCAGCAAAATATTGCCCGCTGGTAAAAACTGTTCTTGTGCTGACAGCATGGGGTCCTAAAGCAAGAGCCATTACTGAATAAGTAAAGAGATTTTGTAATTCGAGGAATATCCTACCAAGAGAATTTTTACTGTTTTGCTAGGCTTTTAAAAAAATATGATTTATGAATATTTAGTGCAGGTTGCTAGCTAATATTACTGTCTGCATTTGGAGATCGGCAGAGAGCTGTATCGTGTTTAGTAGCTGGAAAGCCAAACTAAATCTGTGGCATGAGCCCTTGCCGGTGATTCCTGTGTGAATCTGGCCCCTAAAGGCTGATGATTGCTTCCAATCACGACCAGAGGATCCCGGCTGCTAACTTGGGTTGAATTGAAAAGCAGGGTTTCAGTTTAATAATCTGATATTCCCAGAGGAATCTGGTGAGAGGAGCTGATACTTTTAATCGTGTTTACTGTGTTCAAGGTAGTGGAGGTCTGTGAGAATTTTGGAAATGTGCTAAAAAGCCTAGTTTGAATTCCCGGGCTACATCTGTATCTAAACCAGATAATGCAGCCTTTACTAACAGGAATATTTGCACGAGTTGAATTATCTGAACCTTAGAAATATAACTGTAAATCTTCAAGTAATAAGTAGAGCTAAAATGTAGGGAAGTTGTGAACTTATCCAGAGCAAACCAGGAAATAGGAAAAATGACACTTTTATACCCGATGAAACACAAAAGCTGGACGTGCTCAGGTACCTGCTTAGGAAAAAAGTGTTTAAAACAGGGAGCCCAGGGACAGGCTCTCCCCCATCCTATGGAGCTGTTCAAAACCCAGAGCTGTGTCTGCGCAATGGCTCAGAGGAAAGAAATCTCCCAGGGTGAAAGCTCTATGCTCTGGGGTAAATCCAGGGAGTT
Organism: Cygnus atratus; assembly: GCF_013377495.2. Classification (NCBI taxonomy): domain Eukaryota; kingdom Metazoa; phylum Chordata; class Aves; order Anseriformes; family Anatidae; genus Cygnus; species Cygnus atratus. The sequence goes on from NC_066364.1 coordinate 101,743,331, forward strand.
CTGGGTTACTTGCTTCTGTGATACCACCAGCAGTTATTTTTAATTTCACAAGCTCTAGGCGCAGCCTGATTTGAAGTGTTTGCCTGGGCTGGGATCCGGCCGCCTTCCCCCTCGCCGGAGCCCCCCATCTCGGGGCTCCTTTATTCGGGATGTGGGAGCGCACCCATCACCATGGCGCTCACGTGCCCCCCGACAGCGCGCCGAACAACGCGGCCAGCATCTGTCGGGGCCGCGCGTCCTTTCTTTGACTGCCGCCCCTGAACTCAATCCACCCTGCCCTCCGCCTGACCTCTTCCCAAAGCCTCTCGCTCCCCACAGCCCGGGTGCCCTGGCTCGCCTCCGCTTTTCAAGCCATCGCCCTTGGAAGTGCCTCCCCAGCCTCCGCATCGGCTGCTAGACGGAGCCAGCAAGGAGCGATCTTGCCACGTGAACTTCCCTTTGTTTTTCTTCGCGCTTAAGACGAACCGTCTCCCTAGTAACTTTTGTGGCACGATATATGAAGAAGCTCATTATGTAAAACATACATTTCCCTGCCTGCAAAGAGAACTCCGCAGAGCGCTGCTCAGAGCGTTTTGGCAGCCGCACACTACACCGGGATATTAACTCCACCACAGCCCGCTATTTATCAGCTCGTACATCACTGCACCGCAGAGCAGCTCCAAAGATTGCCGAAATACAAACTTACTGCATTTGATCCCAGCGGAAGCTGGATGCGGCTGCTCTCTGAGCCTGCTCTCGGAGCCCAGCTTGTACCTATATTTGATCAAAGACGCTAAACCTCCAAGTATAATATATAAATATTGAAACAAATCATGAAAAAATAAAATAAAAATCCCCACCTCTCAGGACTGAGAAGCCGAATGGCTGGAACCGGTATGGTGGTGCAGGATTTTCCTATTGTCTCAGCAGAGGGGAAAAAGTTGCCTTAGAGAATGATTTGCACGTACCAGTTCCCTGAAAAGAAAAATGTGGGGCCAGTTCCATAGTTTCCAAATGAAATCTAACCTTCAGCCAAAAATTGAGCTGTCCAGGTTGACAACATTCAGGAAACTGTGCTTTTCTGGAGAGATGACTGCAGTGGCAAAGATAAACCGGCAGGAAGGTTTCTTTGGAATGATATGAATTTAATGAATCATATCCACATAAAAAAATTCCCAGCTGGTCTTAAATTTCAGGGAGATTTAAGTGATAAAAGATATTTTCCCTGTCCCCTTAGATGTGTATTGGAGATGAGAGGCCTTAGATAAGCCCTCCTGGGAATCAAGCTTTCCTTTTTCTTTAATTTGTTTTAAAGAAAGAGAAGAGCCAGGCACGCTCCGGAGTCTCAGATGGGTATAATTAGTTATTTGCTATCACTGGACTTTTAAAGTTGTCTACTCCCACTCTTTTTATATTAAATATATTTTCTTTCTTTCCTTTTTATTTTTTTAACCCAGGCTAATGACAAACTACGTGGCACCACCCCCTCACCCTCCCGTCCCCCAAAAAAAGAGCTGTACTCATTTGCCTTCCTCCTCCCACCATCCTTGTGCGGGGTACATCCTTTTCCCTATTAACATATTGATTTATTTAAATTAAAAATAATGATCTCCTCTCCCCTCTCCTCCTCCTCCCAGCAGCGGAGTCTGTCTCTGATCCTTATTAACAAATTGATTGCGGTATTGGTGTTGGTATGGCTCATTTAGTAGCTCTTTTGCCTAAGGTCCAGAAGGTTGGAGGAGGGAACAGCTTCCACACGTAGATGTTGGCCCAGCTCCAAGGCTGACACTGCTCGGGTGGAGGGGACAGCTGCTAGAGGTGGCACTGAGACACTTTAGTGGGCCCCCTTTTGGGCAGGGAAGATCTGGCTGGAAGCTGGAAACCCCACCATAACTCTTTGAGGAGGGTGTGAGAAGAGCATTACCACCCTGGGCCACGTGGCTCCTCATGGCCTCCTGCCTGTGTGAGGAGCCTCACTAGCAAGGCCTGAGGCACAGAAACCCTCGAGGTCTCAGGGGAACTGCAGACCGGTGGTCCTGGTCCCCCCAGCTCCCTGGCCCTTGCTGAGTACAAGATGGCAGCTGTGTGACGCTTGCCTTGCCAGCATCGGGCGCAAACATCTCGAGGATGTCGCGAGCCCTAAAAATACCACATAAACCTCTTCTGCCTTATGTCTCTTGAAAAAAAAAAAAGCATCCTGGTTTTAGGGACAGCTCCACTCCCAAGGTCATGGAAATGAGTGACGGGGCCCCAGTCAGCTCCTCCTCGCTGGCAGGGTGCGGGCGTTTCCCTTAGCGAGCAGAAGTTAGTGGCCAGAAAGGTCAGCAGCTGTGGATGACAGGCTACAGCTCGCCAACCAGCCTCTTTGTCCCTGGCCTTTAGCTGTTCACAACATTCAGGAGGACGGAGGGACTTGCTCAGGGTGACAAAGCAAGAAACAGGTTTCTCCTGCGAAGTGGCCCTGCTCTGGAGCAGGAGGCCCCACTTCCAGCCCTGACACCAGCCTGTGAGCCAGTGCCTGGTTCTGCTTGGCTCTTAGTTAAGTCCTCAGGCTCCTGAAGTGGCAGTGAAAACTGTGTTGTGGCCAGAGCTTTTTTTGTGGTTTCCCCTTTCTCTGCACCTCAGAAGGGGGGCTACTCTCCAGGAAAAGCCCAAGGAAACATGGATGTTTTAGCCCAGAAGAGGAGGGAGGTGTCTATTCTTCAAGTGTGCTTAGTCACCTAAAGCAGATGGTGCTGTTTCTGGTTCCTGATGGGATGACTTTCAGCTCCCAAAAACCTTTCAAGTTTGACCACGCAGACATGCTTGGAAGAACGTCAGATGAGCACACATCTGTCCAAGACCTTTTACCAACCAGCAACATGAGCACAATTAAATTAACAAAGGGAGAGCTCAAAATTACAGCTGGAGCAAGTGCATGGCTTGCTTTCAAAGATCTGCTCGAAAAATGTTCTTGTAGAAAGCACCCAGGTCAGTGCAGTTTGCTCCCATTTCATTCTGTGAAATTTTATATTCTTCTCATTGCATTTTGAAATACACTGAAAAAAAAAAGCAGAACTGTAAACTTTACAAAAACTAGAGTTATTGATCTTCTACATCCTTCACCATCTGCTTAGTTCTAGTGTCTAAAAATATTCAGTCCTTGCTCTTGCTCACATGATTGTTGAGAAAATGCTAGAGCTGGTAAATCAGAAAAGCACATTGTGTATTGGGGGGAGGGGAGTTCCATCAGGAAAATATGCTGTCTGAAGGGAAAAATACAGAAAAAACAACACCAGTTCTGTACTTAAGAAAGAAAAAAAAAAGAGAGAGAGAGAGAGAGAAGAATCAATCCATTTTCAAAGTGTAAGGAGAAAAACTAGTGTGAATCAGTATTATTTGGTTTTGAAGACAAGCCATACAAACTTCACACCTACACCATACTGTAATATATATATATTTGTTATATGCTTCAAAGGGTTGGGGAATATGAATTCTCTATTGTACTTTTTTGAAAATGAAATCCAACAAAACATTTTAAAGGTTAAAAATACTATGACTGGAGAAGACATGTTTACCTCCAGGGTATAAGAGCAAAACTACTGTCTAAAAAAAATATGCCTTGGGAAATTGTTGTAGTGAACTGGTGACTCAAAAGGCTGAAAGAGATTATTCTTAATTTGTCTGAATAATAAATGTGCAGGATACAGGACTTTATCCAACTTCTAGCACGACGGAGATCTAAGGGCAAACCACATCCACTTATTTCAGTAGGAGTTGTATTTCCAAACTCCCAGCTCGGCTTTAAAAACCTCAGTTCCTCTCAGGGTTTGTGTATAGTGCCCACAAGTACAAAACCTAACCATGGCTCAGAATAAATTTCATCACCATATGGAGGTCCCTAGTGAAATCAGCTAGATCATTCTCTGTTAGTTTGTGAATTGCTGATTGGAGTTTGAATGTGAACCCTCTGTTGTGGGCTTTATTTGAGTCTCAGGGAGGAGGAATTTCAGTATTGTTAGAACTGATAAAAAGAAAAGCAGGATATGCTAGCACATACTATTTCATGAATGTTATTTACTGATTTATCCAAGGGACTCTTTTGAGGCCCAGTGACATCTGTCACCCAAGATGACTTTAAGAGGGGAAAAAAAGAAAAGGAAAAAAAAAGGAGTGGGACTACACAGCAAAGATTTGAAACAAAACTTTCTGAAGATGAGCCGTGTGGAAGCAGAAATGTGGCTGTGTCCTTCCTTCGTTTCTGAAGTACAGAGATGCCTGACAAATTCTGCATCATTCCAGGATGCTCAATTTCTTTTTTGACCCTATCAAGTATCAAATTGGAATTGCCAATACCAAAATAGACAATGGTTGGTTTATTTAATCCCATGTTCTGCTTTTGACACTGACGGGTGTCAGAGGGGAGGTTACACAGCCTGCATAACTGCCCTGCGAGGAACTTCCTCTCCCCTTCCACAGCCCTGGTTGTCCCGTGTTCTGCAGCAAAGGAGCAGGTTGTACATCCATAAGCCCAAATCTCCCTTCATTTTATCAGAGGTCAACCCTGAAGCTTTGAGGGTGCCCCAGAGCTGGGTAGGAACTCTCCGATGGAAGAGATTTAACACCAAGTTGTTGCAACCAGAATGTTTCTTGGATCTACGCAGGTTTGGGGACCCACCAGTGATGGGTCCCCACCACCATGCAGGGGTTTCAGGGTCTGTGGATCCAGGGCTCCTCCATCACTTGGGCTGCTTTGGAGTTGAAGCCCTTGAACACTCAGCTCTGAGGCACCCTGTTCCAGATCGACAGCTGTAGGGCTTACAGGCTCCTTGTCATGGGGCAGGGAGCTGGGAAAGCCCAGTGCTCGTGAAAGCCCAGCTGTGGGTTGTGTGGCAGCGAGCCCCATGTGTGGTTCTCAGGGCTTTGACATGGAGCAAAGAGGAGCTAAGTGCCCTGGGAAAGGGAAAAGATGGAAGCTCTCCTGTGAGGTTGATTAAGCCAAATGCCATGATTCCCCTCTCCAAACTTCCCTTCCAGTGGAAATTTTGAAACTTTTGTAGTGAAAAAGACAATGGGCATCCCCCAAGTTCCCCAAAGAAGTGCTATTCCTCTTTTCTGAACCAATTTGTGAACTCAGGTGTGATTGTGCACAGAAGCTTACAACAAATCATGAATTTTGGGATGTGATGTTTGGCACAAGTAGAGAATTCCTTAAAATGTAAATAAAATGCTAAATACAGGCCAAAGTTAGGCTTAATTAGAGATTGCATAGCATATCCAGGACCTGAAGTACATGTACTGCTGAGTGCCCCTGCAAAAACACCCTTCAGCAGTAATGGGGTAACTAACTACCCAAGTTTTCTGGCTGGGCAGGTGAAAAAATGACTCTCAGAAGTTCAGTAGCTGAACTAATTACCTGAAAATGATTGCCTGGGGTTGGACCATTTATTATCTCATCAGCATTCAGTATCACTTCTATAGGATGAAGGAGAAGGAAGAAGAAAAAAAAGCCCAGAAACATGAGAAGGAGAGCAGATGAAAGGAGAGCAGTTAGAAGGAGAAAAAAAAATGCTTCTTAACTCTACTCTGTACTTTTTCTCTCTAATAGATCCCCCTCCCAAACCACCCTAAGTACATCAACTGGCTTGCAATGAGTTCTGCACAGATGGAGCATCGGCAGCATGCACTGAGATTTCCCACTTTGTGTTTGAGTAGCTCCCCAGATTCCCCAAAATTTTGGGAGCAGGGGAGGGAGAAGTGGAGGCAATAAATTTTTACATGTATGTCCTGAGAAGTACCGATGAACTCTGTGTGTACATATACATATACACACACACATACGTGCAATGACAAAATTCAGCCCATCAGTAATTCTGTATCCATAGGCTGGAAGAATGGTTTGGGTTGACTTGGGAGTTTCTGTCTCTACTCTAAGGAAGAAGTGCTTTGGACACTGGTTGTGCTACCAGAGAGTTCTCCTTTCTAGAACTGAAGATGCCTCCTGGAACCACACCCGGAACATTTGGAAACTTGGACTTGCCTGGGGTTAGTTGCAGCTGAAATCTCAGCTCCACTCACATCGGAGCTATTAAATATCTTCCCTTCTTGCACTGGATCTTTTATCTTGGAGATGGTCTCCCAGTGATGCAGGTGAGGCAGAACTGAGCTGACCACCTGCGGCCTGGTGGATGGAGAAGGACCTCCAGCCACCAGCGTGCTGGATTTCACTGCAAGACGGTGTTCTTGCAGCTGCTGTGGGTGTGCTTGCCTGCCTGGTAGCACTTTCTTCAGCTCTCTGCAAGCTGTGGCGTTCCAGGAACTTCTGCACTTTCCTGTTGGTGTGGTTTTCTTTCTCTGCATGCATCAAGCCAAGGAAGCAATGGCTTGCAGAGAAGGTGCTAGCAAACCTGGCTCTTGCTCCCAGTGCATTTTTAAAAAATGAGAACATCCTTCCAGTAATCCATGTTTGCATTAGATGGAAATGCTTTGGCTTCACTCCTGTCCTTGAAAGCCCAGTGGTGTAATTGGAATTTGGGAAATGCAGACTCTCAAAAGTAATGTAAAGAACAGATCCACCTATTCAGATGCAAATTGCTGAAGAAGAGAACAAGAGAATTATTTTATCCACCAAAGAAGTGACAAAATAATTCATTCTTTTTAACTTAAGGCCACATCCCACATATTTTAGATGATTTGTCTGTCAAAAGTTCTGGGTTGTGCTGTCTCCAGATTGTGTTGTGCTGCTGGGACACCCACTTAAAGAGACACTGAAGCAATTCTGTGTCAAAAGGTTAGTGTCACACATGGGGCTGTCACTCCAGATCTTGTGGGAGGAACAAACCTCCTGCCTTTACGACTGCAAAAGTTGACAGTAGCATCTGAAGATAAGCCAAAAGACTGGGAAAGGAAATCAAACGCACGCTGTGAGCAGTGCAAAATTTCTGCTATCTTTTGGGCTGCACTGGACCAGCCCAGCCCTGTGTCAGAGGCTTTGAACCTCCAGCTGCTGATGGGGAGCCTCCACTTACTGTAAGGAGGACCCCAGAATGCTCTGTGAATGCCCAGCAACTGCAGCGTGTGGCATGTGGGCAACAGAAGAGAAATAAATGGCTATAGACCTGTTGCAAGCTGGGGTCATGTAACTTGTTTTTCAAACCAGCACCCCACACTGCCGGTCTTTGTCTTGTACATATAAACTGCAGGCAAAAGAAAAACTATGTCTTTTCTACCCAACACTGTCGCATCAAAAATGAGATAGGAAATTCCTCCTTGTACTGCTCCAGTAAAAAAATACAGATTGCAACATTTGGAGGACAGAGCTAAGAAACTGAGGGGAGAGAGACCCATTGTTCACTGTTCCTTCAACGTCCATAAAGCATTCAGAAACTGTGGTGCTGAGCATGGCAGGCATGCTGGTAGCAAAAGAAGCAAAGCTCTCACTCAGCGCCGCTGTGAGCTGCAAGAACTGTGCCAAGATGGGCCGCTAGCCTCGGACGCAAGCACAGTTACAGCTGTCTCTTTGGCGATGTTTTGTCTTTGCTGGAGCTGCACTGGTGTGCTTGGGCAGCCCTGCAGCCCGGCAGCTCCAGGAGTCTGACACTCTTTAAAAAAAAAAAAAAAAAAAAAAAAAGCTACCATTAGGACTGAAAAAAGTCCTTTAACTGGGACATCCTCAGAGGTTAAGGAAGTTCAGCACGGCAGCTGAGGTTTTTGACACTAAAGACCAGTTGATACTGACTTCTAAGGCACAGGACGCTCAGCTTCTGTGGCTACTTGATTTTTCTTCTACACATAACTATTTTGCCTCCGATTCATAATGATCAATGAAGTGGAAGTTGACTATTTGCTTTACTTTTAATTTTAAACCATTTTTTTCTTCCCTTGCCTCTGCCTCCTTTGCTTTTCCTACCCCTTCTTCCAAATTCTACTTTTTTGTCTGTTTTTTTTTTTTTTATTTTCATCCTTACAATCCCAGCCGTGCACACCAGGTGATGAGAAACCCAACGCCTACACAGCTACAGAGGATTTACCCCTGCTGTGCAGGTAACCGGTGCACGCGATTTGCATGCATCAAAAAGGCAACTCCTCGCTGGGGCAGCAAACCCTTTGCAGATAGACTTTAGGCAGCAAGCTCTCGTTGCTTCTCAAGCACCCAGGACAGACTAGCCAAAAGCAGAGGGCCGTGCCGAAGGCCAGCAGAAACTTTTGCCGTGCCCATCACCGCGGCGTCGGGGCGGGCGCTGCGCTCTCCGCGGCAGCCGCTGGGTGTCAGTGAGCCTCTGGTTTCGGCACCCAGCACCCGGCCGGCAAATGCAAAGCACGGCAGCAAAGCCTGCCTGCGGGATCGCTTTCAAAGCTTCCAGCATGATTTCGAAAGTTTTTTTTTCTTCTTCTTCTTCTTCTTCTTCTTCTTTCCTCTGTTGGAAAATATTTAGATTAGGTTTACACTTAAGACGGCACCTTTGCGGTGGTGGCGAGGTTTTGAGCTTAAAAGAAAACTAAACAAACCAAAATCCATGCGAACAGACTCAGAAATGGTGATTGTAGTATTTAAAATGTTGTTTTGAAATGTAATTTAACTCCAGTCTGGTCAGATCCACAGGCTGATACTGTAATCCCAAGTGAAGCTTCTCGTTGATGTAAGAAGCTTCTGTTGGACTATTTTCTGGACATAGAAGAAAAAACAGAAAGTGGGTAGCTTTTTCTTTCAAGAGTTGAAAGCAGCACTCGTTTGAGGTTTTAAGATTTGGAGAATGGGGATTGATCTGCTAACATCAGAGAAGAAATCTGGTGGCAAATATCAAAACCTCACAGAATATTTTTCCCACTCAGAGATGTTACAGAGTATTACCTTCCTGGGCTCACAAACCCACTCATTTTTATTCATGTGGGTTTTTTAAATTGCAAAAGAAATAACCCCTAAATTTGACCATGAGAAACATAGGATTAGGATTAAAATTCCTCTTGCCCCTTTAAAAACATTACTGAGAAAAAGCTTAGACAAGTAAGAGAGCCGCTTCATCATAACCCCTTGAAATGTGTTGAGCCTCAGTTACCTGTAATACTACCTGATAATTACCTGCAAAGGCTGGGGTATCAAACACCTGACCCGACCTCGTTGTCACCTGGTAAATGTCAGCACATAACAGAATTTCCTTAGAGTGGTCGCAGTGAGTTTTCACCACGAGCCCAGGTAAGCGAGGAGAAGCAGGGGAAAGGATGTAATTACTGTCAATGAGGGGAAGGGTTTTAGTGTCACTTCTCCCACTGAAACCTCTTTGAGGGAACAGACCTCAAGCTCAAAAGCTTTTGAAGGGGCTGTTTGGAGGGAAAAACACTTCTAATTTTCAGTTTGAAGGTGAAGCTATATATCTAACTCTGCAGAGGTGTTCAAGTTGTGTTTTTGCTGTGAAAGGGTGAGGGAGATGGAGAACAGATGACAAAACCCCCAAAACAAACAGGAAAACAAAACAGATTTTCCTTTTCGAGGGCTTTGCTTCACATAATTATTATCTGAGCTGTGGTAGTGCATTAACAGCAGTATCTTACGCATATGTCATCTCCAAGGATCCTAAGTAATTTACCATAGACCTTACATCTCTAGGAAGTGATTCACCTGCTGCAGAAATGCAGTTACCTTTGGAGTGAAAACCAGCAGGTGTTTGAGATCATACAGCCACAGTACCCGATAATTTAGCATTGGAAATTTCATTGTCATGTGGAAATCACGGAGAGGAATTCAGAGAAGCAGGAAGGCATTTTATAACTGAGGAAGAATGTGGCAGGTAACTCCCCTGCTCCAAGCCGTGAAAGAACCTACAAAAGCCATCAGTTAAAACACCTTGAGACCACTAGAAAATCTTTGTCTTTTTCTCCGACTGAATTGCAGAATTCTTTTCTGTAACGCTTTTTTTTTCCTTGGAGGCTTTTCGTCTAAGTTCTAGCTGGAGTTGCGTCTTCTGTAACTTGTGAGCGCTGTCAAGATCAGAGCCCCAGGTGGTACACCTGCAAGCCATGTTTAATTGTTAATGCTGAACAATGGTATGATATTTGTATCCCATTATTCACATGCTATGGGAAATTTGTGAGCATTTTAAAGATATCTTGTTAAAGATGGGATGAAGTCTCAAGAAAGAGCTTCTGATGCCTACCCAGCACTCTGCAGCTCTGGAGAATATTCATAGGAATTGAATGGTTATTGAATATCCCAAGCAAATGTTCTTCAGTTATTCAACTCAGCTTGATGGGATTATAATTTAAAAGTCGGCAGATCTGCTGTAACTTTTATCACTTTCAGAAATATATATTATGGATGCAAGACCGATTTTCATTTGGGTTTGCATGCATGATTCCTCTTGATTCAGCTGAAGCTGATTGTGCATCTGAGACCACAGCAGCTGAGAACCTCAGCTGTGGTGCCACTGACCACAAGATGCTTCCTTCTCTTCAGTTCTGCCTTTCAGGGTATTAAAGGGATCATTTTAAATTTTTGCTTTTGGAGCAATTCATTCTTGCTGGGCTAATAATGCCATAGGTGTCTGAAAAAATTCCTTTTCTGTCCTTCTTACTGTGGTAATAAAGAAGGTTAGAAATATGTAGGTGATCAATGGGTAAGCCATATGAGCCTTTCTAGTTTAAGCAGAAGCACAAGAAATGGGCAATCCTATCACCGAAGCAAAGGACTGCTGAAAAAAACAAAACTGCTTTATTGCACTGCTAGATGGTGTCTTATGTCTGATGCCCATGCTGGTGAATCTGGAAAAAATGTCAGTACTGAGGCAATCAAGAGAGTCAAACTTTGATAATGATGAAAGTCTGTGGAGAGTGGGGGCATGGACAGAGGCCGCGTGCTTACGAGACATGCAACAAAACAGATTGAAACCTGTTTTGGTCAAAAAGTGAGTATTTTTCTGCTGACAGAACTGAAGTATCTGAGAAGAAAGGTGATGGGAAGATGCTCTTCCTTTCACATGCATCAGTTAAAATTGGCCACTTCATAATTTATAGCCCCTATTACAATATCCATTTTTCCCTTCTCCTTTCTGAAGCCAGGGTCTGCCTTTCAAGAAGTGTTTCAGTAGTGGAAAATGTGGATGGTCCAGGTGCTGTGCTAATCAGATAGATGTTATTTTGGGGTGGGTGGGTAGGTACAAGCAGCCATTCAAAGGAACATGTGTGTATGGATGGCAGGAACTGGCTGGCCATGAGTAGTTGCACCTGCACGTCTGGGAGAAGATCAGTATGATTGTAAATGCTCTGCTCGTCCCGTGGAACAAGAGTCCCCATCTCTTTCCCTTAATAACTGCAGGAATGCACATCCAAAATAAAGCTGTCCTATACTTAGAGAAATAGAAAAAAAAAAACTTGGAGGAAAAAGAAGGTGCCATTGCCTTTATTTTACAAATAGAGAGCAGAAGCCACGGTCAGATAAACAGCCACCCTAGGAGAGCCGAGGCTGAATCACAGATCCTTTAATCACAAGATTCCCTTCTTCTTTGAGCTGTGTTTGTGTATGGTTACAGACTCTGGTGTCTCTGACTTGTCACCAACCCTAGTCTTAATTCTTTAAAAAAAAAATTTCAGCATTTTTTTTTTTTTCCCCCCACTTCTCCTTTCTTTCTCTCCCCACGGCTATTTCTTTGAAGTAGCTCAAGGGAGGTCCACGTCTCTAGTGGACTTGGAAATCGATTTTAAACATGACTTCCCATTCATACTTCACATCAGTTTATTTATTTATTCGTTTTTGTAGATCTAATTTTTTCCAGTTAAGAACTGTGTAAATAGCCCTAATGAGCCTTGAGGGCTCTCATTTGCTTAGAGAGATTAAAACAAGCTGGGAAATCTGCAAGCATGTGGGGCAGAAGGTACAAAACATATCTTACCTAGTGCTGGTCAAATAACTCACCCCAAATCATTTAGATGATTTAATGAGGTTTTTAGTTCTATTTTTTGGTTTGGCTTTTACTCTTTAGGTATTATTTCTAGTAAACAAAATTGGGTCTACAACTTGTTCAAAAGCAGATCATTTTTGAGCATTTGGAATTTATAAGCTTTCCTGTGTGACTGATCACCTAAGTCACACAGTATTGCCTCTTTTTCACTGAATGGTACTTTGCCCGTCTGCATACAACCCATAAATATTCTTAATGATGTGACAAATATATTTTGTTTCAGTGTGAATGATAACAAAAGCATTGCTGTTATTAGGATTTCCACAAAAATTCACTTCCATTGGGATTCATGGCGTTTTTACTACTTTCACAAAAAAAGCTTACAAGTCTTGTGCACCTGAAGGTCTACTAGTAAGGAAAGAGAGGGGCTATATCAGTTAGGAAAGCAGATTTGTGGATGTGGCAGCACAGAGCACATGCTTTGGAAGCTCTTTTATTTTGCACAAAACCCATTTCTTGCTGCTCTGTTTGCTGCTTGGTGGACATTGTACATGGATTTTTTCTAATGACATCATGAGCAGCTAATCCTTACAGTTGTCATACAGATCATATGCTTTCTGAGGATATGAGGTAGAATTATTTAATATAAAAGAATATAGGGAAGACATCCTTGAGACGCATGTTCCAAACAAGATCTCTGTCTATGTCTTGCAGAGAATGACTCTCTGTACCATTTCCCTGTATTATCTTACCTACGTGGCTCCTTGGGAACTGCATGGCTGAGCAAGGATGCCCTGCTGCTTGAACAAAGCCCGGCATTGTCCAAGGGGCAGGCACACAAATCTGGAACTCGCTCCTGGAAGAGAGTGGAGTGACCCTGAACCCTCACTCCCACGAAAGCAAAATGCAATAACCGCTCCTTTGGCCTAGGGTTTGCTCGGTGGCACCTCTTGAAGAATGTTAACCTCTGGCCGCTGCTAGCACTATCACACGTGAAAACAGAGGTTGAACAAAAAAAGTCAGAACAGAGCTTCTGTTGGCTGAGAGGAAAAAATGGGAATGAAACCGGTGTGTACATTTTGGCTTTTGGAAGACCTCAGCTTGTGGGTGCTCGAGCAATTCTTTCTGTGTAGTGCTGGCTGCCTGTGCTCGGTGTAACCCTGAAATCTAACAAATGCTGACCTTGCTCGTAAAAGCAATACATTGTTTTAAAACATTAGTTTCCTATTCCTGACAGATAAGATGAAAAGTTAACAATGCGCTAAGGCTGTAAAATGTTGGCCGGAGTTTAGATTTCACCTCTGTTTAACTTTTTGTCAACAGATTGGCATTTTCCTCCCCATTCAGAACAGTTGGGTTTTGCTTTCAGCGCTGAGTAATAGCTCTTAGATGCTCTCTCACGCAGAGATTTGAGTTCAATATTAAAGCATTGATAACACTCTTATTATCAGAAAGACATGGCCTATGGGCTCAGAGGGAATCTAAAACAGCTCTTTCAGTGCAATAAAAGAAGAGTTCTACATTATGTGACATGAAGTTCCCAGATATATTACTTAACCAGATCACGGCATGCTAGGAGATTCAGACCCATGCAGGCCTGCTAAGTCTTTCTGAAATGGCTTCCTTTCAAGAAAACAGTGCCCCAGTGCAAGATATCTTAGCTACCACACTGGGTATAAATTGCCGCGCCTGCAAGTTAAACAGCATAGCCAATATTCCCTGGGAGAGGCTGCGTTGGTTCAGCGGGGTGACAGAATCGTGCCGCTGGGACCTAAGGAGTTAACGATGTTAGCTGGGGGCTACATTTCTGCCCCTGTACTTTGTGCTACGCTGGAGTTAAATGCTGCTGAAACTAAGTTAAGGGCAGTGCTGAATATCAGTATATCCACTGAGCCAAGGAGATCCATTTATTTTTAATTGAATTAAATTGCTCACAAAATGAAAGTAGCATACTTTCATTAATATTTAATTACTTACAGTGTTAAACAATGATCACAAAGAAAACTTTGCTGGTGTCTTCTCCATCTCTGTATTTTTCTATTACTTTGTTGCATGAGATGGTCCTATTAGCTGTCCTGTGATTTGAATGCTGAAGGCTACCAAGGCTGAGTGCTACTGACTTTTCGGCATGCTGGGGAATGCAGCCGAGCTCTGGTGCTGAAGCTGCAGTGGAGCAGCGAAAGAAGGGAGAGTGGGAGGTTTTCTGTCAGACCAGACAGAAGCTCTTTCTTCACAAAAACTGGGGCTCACCTTAGCACTAGCCTGAAAGTCATCCATAGAAACATCGGTGCCTCGTCTGGAGGAAGCAAATGCTGCCATGGCTACTACTACTCATTATTTCAATGAGCTGCCTGGTTCAAAGAACTGAGTTGCTCAGGGAGTCAGTTATGCCTAAAACTGGCTTTGCAATCTCATACTATGAATGTGGCCCATAATCTTCCTCAGTGAGGTGCACTGGATGTATGTATGCATTCTTCTACCTACTTGTCCTAAGCCCAGCAGAATACTTAGGCAAAAAGCTGAGCTGTTGTGATCACAGCAGTTATCACTATGAATGATACAGACCTGGCCAGATTAGGAAACTCCTCCATATGTTTCCTCTCTTACACGACAAGCAAATAGAAAAGGTATTATAGGCATTGAAGGGACACAACATTTATTTTTATATATAAGTTTCATTTTAACAGAATCCAGTTCAGACACAAAGGAAGTTAGTCCCTCAGAGCTTTAGAGGTACAACTAGTTTAGTTGCTTGTAGTAGAGCTAGGCTGGTTTATCTACATTTGGCCTTTGGAAATATTGAATGGACTGAACAAAAGCCGAGTATGTGTTTTCTACGCTACTTTCGGTCAAGAGAAACCCCTCAGTACTTCACAGCATTTCATCATAGCATTCACAGAAAAAGTAATGCTATTAATCCAGAGTAATTGCCTACAGAGAGCAACTTCTACGTGAAGATTATATGGTATTTTCTCCTTAAATCCTGTCTGTAGCTTGAATGTTGCTAAAGAAATTTCTTGGCTCCTCATTGCCATGCTGACTATGTCTACTTGATTCAGAAAGCACGTACTACAGTAGGAAATGCCAGACCTACCATTTCAATACCACACTTGGACTGTGAAAATGTGGGCAGCACATGTCTTACATTAAGGCTTAGTTCCATCTTCATTCAACCCCCGTTTTTGTGTAGCTCCAGGTGCTCAGATATCTCTACTGTGTAAGCTGTCCCTGTCTTGGAGGAAGGAAATGGTAGTTCCTTGGGGCTCCCACTAGAAAAAGAAGAAATCATCAAGAGAAGGAAAAATGTCAATAAGACACTTAAAGCAGCACATTTCCAGGCGATTATGCTACTTTTAGTGTAGTTAAAGTCAGTTGGCCTTTGGACAAATGCCTCGTCATAACACCACCCGAGGTGTGTGATAATCGCCAAGAAATGCTCTACCTGTCATGTCTTATTGCTTAAATATTTATGCTTATGACATTTGATTCCTACACTCTATATGTCATCAGAATGTTTCACTCACAGTAGATATGTCATCACCCACCAGGAACAGCTGACACTAAGGATTAGAACACTTTCAAATTAAAAATCCCTAAACAAAGAAATGACATGCTAGTAATTGTCTAGCGTAGTATAAATCAAATATATGATGATATGAACTAATAGATTTATTACATTAAGCTGACCCAGCCATTTAATTTGATGATTCCTGTGCCTCACTTAACTCCGTGAGGAAAGCAGAGAAGGAATGGAACTTGTGTTAATGGTACTTCTTATTTTGATGAAGGTCATGGCGTATTTCCTCTCAGTACCGCCCTGTGGAGTCAGTAAGGAAGAGTATGTGTTCTGTGGCAGAAACTGCTAGAGAGAGAGCCAAGTGTGCAAAATCAGATCTTCCTGCCAAGTAGTTCCTGTCTCAAAGAATTGTTTAAAAATGTTCCCAGTGTTTCCAGTACAATTTTTGGGGACCCTTTAAGAGGAGATCATTTTCTAATAGACAAAGGATTTCCAGCTACTTCATGCAGGGCAAAACCAAACTTCGTGGGTGGAGGAGCTGGTCATAGAATCATAGAATATCCCAAGTTGGAAGGGACCCACGAGGATCACTGAGTCCAACTCCTGGCCCCACACAGGACTGCCCAAAAATCAGACCACGTGTCTGACAGCATTGTGCAAATGCTTCCTGAACTCCATCAGGCTGGGGGCCTTGACCACCTCCCTGAGGAGCATGTCCCAGTGCCCGACCACCCTCTGGGTGCAGAACCTTTCCTTAACACCCAGCCTGACCCTCCCCTGTCCCAGCTCCATGCTGTTCCCTCGGGTCCTGTCTCTGTCCCCAGAGAGCAGAGCTCAGCGCCTGCCCCTCCGCTCCCCTTGTGAGGGAGCTGCAGGCCGCCATGAGGCCTCCCCTCAGCCTGCTCTGCTCTGGGCTGAACAAACCAAGGGCCCTCAGCTGCTCCTTATAGGTCTTTCCCTCTAGGCCCTTCACCAGCTTTGTAGCCCTCCTTTGAATGCTAGTAGTTTTTGGTCCTTCTTATAGTATGTTGCCCAAAACTGTACAAAATACTGGAGGGTCCTTCTGCCCCTAACCCATCTTCACCCACCATGGGCTAGGTGGAGGAGATGCCAGCCCTCACAGCCTCTGACCTTGCCCCAGGCAGCAATCCTGCCTGCAGGTAATGTCTAGAAACCTTCAGCGTGTGGTGCTCAGCTTTCAGCATCACTCTAACAGCTGATCTTTGTCTTCACTGAGGCAACTGTGGTGGGATGAATATGAATACAACAGTCCCACAACTTAGTACAGTCCATGGGCTGCCAGCTGGATCACCCCAGTGCCAGATGTTTTTCATTGGATAAAAAAAGATGGAATGCTGATATTTTTTAATGAGCCTCTGTGTATGAATGCTACTGCCCTTCGCTGAGTAGAGTCAAAGCTGGCCAGTTATGTGTCTGAAAACTGGGCTTCTGATAGTGTCAGGAGACTGTCTTTAGACCAAGTGGCCATGAAAAAGAAGGTCTCACTTGTCTTGTTAGTGTCACCAGGGTGTGCACTGTAATCACAACAACTAATTACCTGGTTGTACACAGATGTATTTATTTAGGGTCTTTTCTCTCTCACACCCATCAGTATTAGATATAAATAACGACATGATCACAAAGTGCAAAAGTGTACACTCACACTAGGTGTGAACACAGTTGAACTGAAACACAGATAGACTGAAGATGCATTATTTCCATCTTAACTGTGTTTCCTCCCATTTCTAGGTCAGTTAAAATAGAAATTATTTGTCAAAACATTGGTTGTTAGCAATAGATAAAAACAAGCATGCCTAATACTTTGCTGCTTAAAGAATGTTATCAGTTAATGGCTATAGACCCATTCCAAGCAAAATTCGCCTCCCTGAGCTGTGTGGTGGATCTTGACCTGAGACAATGTGCTCTAACTAAGAACGTATAACACCTTTTGATATTAGCATGGAAATCCAGAACATTGGATTTGCTCTATGGCCCTAAGTGAAGGATTCTTCCTTTTGTGTCAGAGTAGCATGTATCAGCGCTTTCACTCATGGATTCTGTACATCTCCTGCAAACCAGCCCAAATAAAGCAAGCACCATGTGATCTGCTCTGGCACTGGCTCAGCAGGGTGGCATTGAACAGCTATATATATCTGGCACAATGTGGCTTACACACTGCGTGTGAATTTGAACGTACTAGACGGCTCAGCCAGAGCGGCCCTGCACACCCACAAAAGACGGTCAGTTGTCCACAGCCATCAGCAATAGCTAACAGAGCATCTTCCAGATCTGCCGCTGTGCTCGTGTCACTCTTGGTTATAAAGTTATCAAATGTTATGCCCTTCTCTTTAATAAAGGGGTTATCCGAGGGGAGGGAGGGGACGTTGTTTTGGCTGGAATTTCACAAGGCACAGGTGGTACAACCAGCTGCAAGATCTTTAGTTCTTGTTGGCTGTACACCAGCTCTTGGTCTTTTCATAGTTCTTTCACTGGTAGTGAAGGAGGAGGAGTGGCAGGAAGGGACAGTGGGCCCTTGATGATGTTGTTCAGCATCAGCAGCTGTCTCAGGTTGGCATTAGGCTCTGGAACAGTTCCTCAGGAGGTGTTTATGCTGAACCGTTCCCTGGTGACACTGGACGCAGTAGCAGAAATGGTAATGCGGCAAAATGTTTATTGAAAAGAATCTATGCAAAAGTCTGCCCCATCTCTGAATTTCCCTGTGCAAACCCTTCTTTTATTTTGTGAGCTGCCTGGGGTTGCACAACAAACAAACAAAAGATCTCTCCATTAAAAGAAAAAAAAAAGAAAAGAAAAAGGATAGATTCTTTTTCCATTGCTTCCCCCAAAGACTACAGCACAAACTGTCATAAGGGACACAGCACCCAAGCATATGCCTCTAATTAACCAATTATTTCTGAGGCTGCTGTGAGTGGAAATGTCCTGAGATAAGGAGCCAGATCTCAGCTTTACGCAAGATGGCATGTTGCTGAGAGAAAAGAGGCAAAACTCATTTAATATTGGGATGTGGAAGTAGAAAGAAATAAGACTTTCACAAGCAGGAAATACAGATCGAGGAGAAAAAAAAATAGGGGAGAAATGGAAGCTCACGGAGACTATTGCTCCTTGTTTTACTGTCTGTCAGCACCAGGACTTGTCTTTGCGACTGTCCCTCAAATAGATATTTACATTTACCAGGGACCTCCCTTTCCAGCCTCCTCGTCACCACAGTAAGCAAGCTCAGTTACCTCAGTCTTTCCTCAGTGGTTATGAGCTTTAGGTCCTAATTATCTTTGTAGCCTTCTGCTGGAAGCTCTCCAGTTTCTCAACATTTTCTTTGAATTGCAGGGTCTCAAAGCCAGAGGTGGTATTCCATATGAAGCCTCAACAGTGCCTAATAAAGGGGGATGAAAACTTCCCTTGGTATGTCGGTTGTGCTTCTCTTAACATAGCCTGGTATGGGCTTTGCTGTAGTCTTCCTGGGGAGAGGATAGATCCTAACTGGACAATGCTTTGACAGGTGATATGCGTCCTTCTTCTCATGGTGGTCATGGCCATGCTTAAGGAGAAAACCAGCTGCAAGACACAGAACTAAGAGAACAGATTTGGGGAAGACAGTTTAAAATATCTCAATCCAATTTTCTGAAGAGATTGAGGGAGGCTCTTGGGTAAGTTGTACCAAAAGCAAGAGAACTGTGTATCTGCTATCGAAGTGAAACATGCCCAAGTTACCCTGACACTTCAGAAAATGTTGCCCCAGGTTCATCACAGTCAGCTTTCTTTTTTTTTTTCACCTCTCCTATGCATAGTGCATTGTAGAAAGCAGTATGAGAGCATTTATTCAAATGCAGCAAAAATCAAGCTCCCCTTTCTCCATTAAACCAGGTACAGACTTGTACCCTACAAACTGATACAGAAAGCCATGATTCTCCACATGAGAAAAGCCCATCTCTGTGAACACTGAATATACAGAACGTGTGAACAAAAAGAGGGGATGTAACATTTGTGAGATCCAGAAGCTTGTGACAGCCACTCGGAGAACGAAACACATGTATTATGACAAAATCACAAACTGCTGGCTTGGCAGATTCTCTGGGAACAGGCGGGGAAGGTGATAGCTGCTCGAAAGTCAGAGAAAGGATCAATATTGAATAAATCAAAACAAATATGTGATAGGTTCTGAGAATGATATAAAAATTAAATACCAGGCAATCTGAGGCACGAGGATATCCAATTACTGGGATAATGCTACAGTCATTGTGAAACTGAGAAAAGGGGGAGGGAAGAATGAAATTACTGAAGGGGTAATAGCTGGTAGCAATCTTAATGTTTACACAGTCTGTCTCAAAATACTTAACATAGGAAGATATTTACTACTCTGTATTTTACAGATGGAGAAGTTGAGGTATGGACCATGGCTCTTTTCTTCCTCCTGCTTCTCCACTGGAGCTTACCAGTTGTCCCACTTTCCCTCTGCTTTCCCTGTTACTGCTGGCATTTCACTCCTGCTTGATTCAAGCCTGGATTCAAGTTTGATGTTGGTCAGATATTCGTAGAAGATTGTAGGTGTTTTTTGTTGTTGTCGTTGTTTTGTTTTTTGAGGGGTGGGGGGCTTAGCAGCACTTTTCATTTAGAAGACTCATCTTTACTATGCGTTATTCTCTGAAATCTGCCCGCTGGCTTTAATTTTGTGCATTCCCAAGTATTTTCCTTGTCTTTCTGTTCCCCTTTCATGTTAAATTAAAGCACTGAGATGGAGGCAGCCATTACCACAAACTTGGCAGTATACAGGATTTGTGCTGGCTATCTGCATGGAGGAAATTTCGCCCTGGGAAGTCTTCCACTGGAGACAGGCTAACCTTCCAGGGGGGAATTTCCTGAAGCAAACACCCTCTTCTTTCCTTGTTCTGAAGTCAGTTCAGGACACTGAAGGCACTACCTGTGTCAATATTTGCTAGGATTTCTTATTTGTCTCATAACTGTGTTTAGTGAACTAGCTGCCATATAACCATAGATAAAGACAGCATTGCTATTCCAGAGTCCAAAATTGCAACTCCATACCCGCATCTCCTGTCACTTTTCAATGCTGTGACTTATTTACATGAGATGTGTGATCATAAGACTGAGATTTTACAAAATATTACATATAATAAAGAAATGAATCCCATATCTTTCCAAACTTTCTTCATGGACATTTTTCTTCTTTATTTCTTTGTCTCAAAAACAAGACATGTTGAGTGGTATATGTTGATTTATGTTCCTTTAATACAAGAAATATCAGCTGACTGAGCAGAATGTATGGATTTTCTTTTATCCTTAACCAAGCACATAATATGTTAGCAAAATTAACATAAAGCCATCCTCAGCCTACTGAATTTCTCTCATATTTTTCCAATAACTTCACCTTGCTCTTTCTATAGTTCTTTGAAATAACATCTTGCCTTAATTTATTTGTAAAGCTATCCATGCTGTGGTATTACTACAATTTCTACAGATAAAGATGAGGAGAAAGTGAAGGAATTGAAGGGATGGATGCAAGAGTAATGTTTATGAAGCACACTGAGATAGCTTTCGGTGGAAGATGCTGTAAAAGTGCAAGGCTCTATTATTATTGTTATTATTACTTTATTATAGGTGGTTACCAGACAGATCTATGACTGGATGAATTAAACTCAAATAAAAGCAAGGGCTGATTTCAGCTATTCCTTACTTAATCCTATAAACAGTCAATTGATATCTTAATATATATTGCGGCTGCTCCTGGCCAGGAAGTCATGGAGGAGATAAGGTATTATTGGTTTTATCTGCTGTGTGTCTTACACAGAGGGCAAATCCAGTTTCTCTTTTGTGTGGAAAAATCTTGACATTTAGCTGGGGTCATCTTATCTTTAAGCTTGAATTTTGTAGTGGAATGCATCAATATATGGAAATCTGGAGCTAGGATATAGTAAAATAGTGGTATCCTAGCCTAACTCTAACTTGGTAGGGAATTGCCCTTTTTTTCCAAGTGGAATACACTTCAGTATTTTCCAGATGGGGACAACAGTGCATGACTAAATGTGCACCTTGTTTTCTATGCTAAAGTGGTGTTTGATTACTGTAGATCTTGGAGGCAACTGTATGAAAAATAGCTTGTAAAATTAACCTGCTGCTAATATAAGCAGACTGAAAACTTCAGCTGATATGAATTGATGCAACCCTACTATGTCATAGTCCCTTTCGCTGACCTTAGTCTCCAGCACAGAGCATCCAACCCTCACAAGCCATAGCCCACATCTCCACCAGCAGCGAGATAAACCCCACAGATGACAGCACCACACGTGTCCACAAGATACGGACATTTTCTCTAACTTGGCTTTCTCCAGGCAGCCAGAGCGTGGTGTCAGCACTTTTTATCCTCTCCTGTTAAGAGCCGATAGACCTGTTCGCCCAGGGACTCCCTGTTCCTTTGCTTGCAGAAAACCCTCTACATCTGTAAACATCTAGAAGTAAACTCCTCCTAGATGCAACCCTTCTACCTTAGGCCTGTTTTTATGACTTACTTTTACAATATACTGTTGTGCTGCACTGGTGTAGATCTGCTTTTAGTCTGGATTTACTGCTGTGCTGGTAAAATCAGGATCTAGGCACACCCGCCGTCATTTGCAGAGAGGGAAATGTTTTCTCTGGTGGCACTAGTGACATGCTACGGTGCCTCTGTCAACCAGAATTCGGCATCAGCTTTCCATACAGCCGACATGGTACTTACCTGTTCCGACGGGGCTATGATTTTGCCTGTGGCTTGCAAAGATGGAAGGCTGCATCCTCCAAGGAGAGCAGCCAAGGGAGCCTGGTACAGCCTTCCACAGTTAGCAAAAC
Organism: Cygnus atratus; assembly: GCF_013377495.2. Lineage (NCBI taxonomy): Eukaryota > Metazoa > Chordata > Aves > Anseriformes > Anatidae > Cygnus > Cygnus atratus. The sequence continues at coordinate 101,765,552 of NC_066364.1, forward strand.
CAAATGGTTGTTAAATAGTAAAAGACTCAATCAATAAGGGGAGAGCAATGCTTCAGCATTTTTTTTTAAGTTTGAAAAATAATTTTTGATCATGAAAATGGAAACAAAAACAAATAAAACAGAAAAAGTCTTGCTGATTTAGTGAGCATCCTTCTCTTCCTCCTCCTTCTTCTCCCGGCAGGAGGAGGCACCCTCCTGCTTTCAGGCAGAGTATGGTTGGGATTGCAGCACAGCCCCAAAGTCCTGCATGATCCTCAGCCCTTTGTGGGATGGTGCAGGTTTTGGGGGGAATGAAGAGGGAGGTTTGTTCCCTTCTGTGCAGAGTTTATGGGGTCTGGAGGAACCCAACAGCCAGTCCTGAATGTCGTAGGGAGGAGGCTGAAGTTTGCATCTGTGCTTCACATGAGTTGCTCCAGCTGACTCAAACAAATTTTATTTTCTTGCAAAATTTGGCTGCTGAATGGACCGAATGGACCAAAGCTTGGGACACAGGTCAGTAGGCTTTCTCCTGAGTAACATATTCCTGACCACAAGTAAGTCACACCAGATCAGAACGCTGCCCTCTTCTGTCCCTGAGTCCTCTATGCTTCATTTATATTTTGGGGCATATAAAATACTCCTACCCTAATTTCCTTTCACATCCCTTTCAAAATGAACCCATTTGAATCAGACCATTGCAACAAGAAAAACCCAACCAGGAGCAATAGCAGTAAATAAATAAAATGAAACAAAACAAAACAAAACAAAACACCTCCAAAGCATTATCTTTTGCCATGAACTAAAAACTAGTGGCTTCACTTGATTTCATTTTTGGTAATAACAACAACAGAAATTTGCATCTGGGCTGACAATGTGTATAGTGAGTGCTAGCCCAGTGTGATTTGAAATTGGCAAGTTACAGACACCCTCTGGAAAACCAGGATTTACAAGGGAAATGCTGACAAACACTTAACTACAGTGGCACTTGCTCTATACTATATAACACATAAAACACTGAAATGGAACATAAGTCTCTCCTAATTATTGAAAATATTTTGGGGCTGCCTTGTGCTAAAACACTCATTCTGATCTTGCGTTTCAGATCGTTTTTTGCTCTTTCAAAGCAAATTTTGTTCTAAGCCACCTATCTTTAAAAAACGCTGCTAATCACAGTCAAAAAAGCAGCATGCTGCACGTGTTTTTTGGAAGGCTACGTATAATAAGAAGAATTTCAAGGCTGTGTAGACTTGCATGACACCATATTATTGCATGAGCAAAAAACCAATACTGAATGGCTATAACCATTTGTCAGAGGCAGAGCTGAGGATTATATTATAACCCTTTGTGTGTGTTTGTGTGTATGGACGTAACGCAAGGAGACACCTTCCAATTTCCAAACACCTGATAATGTTAAAGTTTATTTTATCACAGCCAAGGTTATGTTTTCTTTCAGCTTCATACCGACCGTAGGAGGAAGAGGAATAATGGATCGGGAACCTATTATAGCTATTCTGTGTTAAACAGCCAAGTAAAGGGCAAATATAGTTCTGTAGTGGAATCAATCACTGAACCCATCAGTGAGAATGACCCTCCTGGCCCCCACCTTCTTCCCTGTGCCTAAGAATTTGCCATATTCAATCTTTAGGCTCTGAACCCAAATGCCCTTTGAAAGTGAATTTATGATCACTTCATCACGCTGTCTATTAGCTCACTTCCTAACAAATAGGATTGAGAAATATATGGCAGGAACTGCAACGGCACATTTCCAACTAATGGTTAAAATGTCAGGGTGATAATGTACAAGTGCGTCTGCCCTCAAACACAAAATCAAATGCAGCTTTACAAGGGCTGTCGCCATTCCACTTTAGTTAAAGACTTGCAAGCTTCCTTCTTCCCCTTTGCAGGGCTGCAGTTTGGAAGCTGCTGCATCTCATCAGGGCTCGGTTTGCCAGTGCTGTACTGTACTTCATTAGGCAGCTCTATTTAATGGTTTCAACAAAAGCCATCATTTTAGCCCAACTGCCTTGACTAAATTAAAATTTCCAATCTCTGTTTTAGTGTTCTGCAACTGATGTATACATAAGCAAAACTGGTCAACATCTGCCAGGGGGTTGGCCAAAAGTTCTGTAAAGATGTACTTCACATTTCTGAAGCATGTGCAAAGTAACAACGTACTTATCCTCCTGAGGGCTCTCATGATTTTACTTCACCATTTGTTCAGACACACTTTAGCAGCATATAAGCCATACAGTTGATTCTCCCCTTGGTTGCAGTTTTATCTGTAGTGTCATTTTGAGTAATTGGGGTATGGTAGCTGATCAACTTTCAGGTTTCTCATTGGCAGAAAGGGACTGTATTGGCACCAAGAAAGAATATGATGGGTCCTCTCGGTGCCTGAGCAAGTGTCCCTCTTTTGCACTTGGCTACCCAAGGCCATTAGAAAATAAGCTTAATAAAGCAACTCAGTGTATACATCTTAACTATTCCCAGCCAAGGGGATGCAGCTATAGAAGAAATATTTTAAACCAATATGAAAGATGGTAAATGTACATATTTAGTCAGTGATCTGTGAAAGTTTTTGAATTAGTTTTTAAAGCTTTGTTAAGACCAGAACGCACAGATGTTGAAAACAAGTTCAGATGTAGCGACAGATGGTATTTGATTATGAAGCAGACTGTTCATATAATACAAAGATGCTGCTTCTGCCATACACAAGTAACTGCAGAGAGTGCAGTAGAAATTTTGGAAGGCAGAGCAGTTCAAGAGGTTCTTTGTGCGGCAATAACTTTCACGTTTTTCCAGCAGTGCTTAGAATTGGGATAATTTTCTTTCTTTTGCAGTCAACACCCTCGCTGCCCCCCCGCCCCACCCCCTTTTCTGCCCTGTTGTATCGCTGCCTTGCACTTTTTGATTCTCTTTTCAGGTCATTTGAAATCGGGTTAAGGATAAATACACTTCGTTTATGTTTACGGAAGAACAAAGTTCCCCAGGGTTAATAATAACAATAATAATTATGATATATTCCTGATATCATCTGTTAAAACAAACAAAGAAGAGCACCGCATTTTGGATAAATCCTGAATTCTGCCAGTGACGTGGCCCAATATCCAGAATCGCAGGGCAGTTGTTTAGGTCTTTTGCTGGGGTGGACATACGTGCTGACTCGCTGCGGCTGCCGCCGCGTTGACGTTGTCGAGACCACGGTCATCCCCCTTCCACTTCCCTCCTCAAAAACCCCCAGAACGGCTCTGACATCTGCAAACACCAGCAGTTTGCTCTCCTGGGTTTGGGATAGAAGCCCTGGGGCAACCCCGGCCTTCCCGTGGGGCACGCAGGGCTGGGCACAGGCAGCTCCCTGCCGCCGGGGACGTTTTCCTGGCTGCCACGGGGGCCACAGCGGGGGCCTGGGCAAGGCCAGCCACCCCCGGGAGTGGCAGCTGCGGCAGGCGAGGGGCTGCCCAACGCTCTGGAAATTTCTGCAAGGGCACACACGCCGTCCAAGCAGGAAGCCCTGCCCTCCTGTGAGCGCTGGGCCTGGCCAACGGGCTCACAAAAATCCTCGGGGAGAGGATTCACCAATTTGCCGGTTGTCCCTCCTCCCCCAGGTTCTGCGAAAGCAAATGAGTGGGTAAACAGTGCTTTAAAACATCGGGATGGGAAGGGGTGCCGGAAAGCACCGTCCCTACTCGGAAACAGGCCGGGCACGGCAGCAGCACGTAACTTGCGCAATTTAAAGCAGGGGCTTTGCGAGGGCTGCCCGCGAAGCCCTCGCTCTGTTAACGAGTAACAGCGGATGTTAATGAGTAACGCGGAGGGCTGGCAGCAGCCCCGCAGCCAGGCGGGTGGCTGGAGGGCCCAGCGCTATTCCTGGCCCCGCAGCGGGGGTCCCAGGGAGGAGGTGCTGCCGTAACACCCAGATTCATGTAAGAAAGCTGGGAAATTTATGTCAAGTTTTGCCAACTCTAGCTGCACACGTTTTAGTAGGGATGGGTCAGAATACACCCCTTGATCCGAGCATCCTTAGGCTCCCTGGCTGTTTGTGATCTGAGGTGAGGTTGGGGCATGCATTTTCCCAGTCAGCCTTGACGGAGGTTTGAGCCTCAGCCTCGCGGGCTGCGTGAGCCTCCTGCAGCACGCCGGGGGCTTCCCCTGAGCACACCACGGGCCTCTGGCACGCACGAGGACAGGTACATCCCTGGTCTGAACAGCCACTCCACAGTCCTGGACAGGGGCTGTGATTTCCCAGCTTTGTGTTCATCACCCAGAAATGGTAAAAATATGAAAGTATTATTCTAAAGTGCCTCCACTTCAGAGAAATCTGGGCTCAGGGTTTTGACTGGAGCTTCATCTCTTCCTTTAAAAGCTCTGACCAAATTATTGAGCTGATAAGCGATTCCCCTTGGTTTTACATGCGCTGGCATGAATTATCCTTGAGTGCTGCATATTAGGGTTGTTTTGTACTAAAAGGTGTTAAACACTTGTAATAAATATTTTTCCTTATTTCCCCTAGGACACAGTTCCATCTCTGGTTGGTGAAGCATAAAAAAGAGCTGTCATGCCCAGTTTTAATAGGCAATAGGATTTCAAGCCCCAAGAGTTGTTTCACAGTCTGGCAGTGGCCATAATGAAACTGGCCACTGTTGCCACAAGACTTTTTCCTCTCATGCGTTCTCCCCTGTTACCTCCCACAGCTGCTTGACTGGCAGGTCTCTTACAAACTGCAAACATATTTACATCGGAGCTGGTAGTATTTCTTTAGCTATCTGTGTCATCTTTCCCTCTCATCTTTTTTTTTCTTTTTTTTTTTTCTTTTTTTTTTTTTGTTTTTCCCCTAGCAAGGGACTCAACCTTAAGTCTAATTTTAAAGAATAAAATTAAACTCTGCATGCAATTAACTGCCTCTGAGTGTGAACAGCAGTTCATTTTCATGTGTTTTGTTGGGAAGCAAAGCGCTTGTTTGTTTGTTTTTTCACAGTGACTCCCAAATAAATGGGAAAGTACCACTATTCACTTGCCTAGGATTTATTCATGAAAATGCAATCGCATTCTCCCAGGCTCTGGGCAGCACGAGGTGGGGGATCTTTTTTTCTGCACTGGAGCTGGTGCCTCACTCTGCTCTGCAGCTCTGGAAAGAGACAGGCTAGCCTAAGCCAGCAAGAATTCATTTGGATGGCTTAAAAAAAAATCACAACAAAAAAGTAAATATAATATACCTCTCTCACCTCTTTGAGGCACACGTGTGTTAGGGATATTAGTAGGCTGTACACAGAAATTTGCAGTGTGACAAATGATGGGTTTTCTGCACCCCACCGATCAATCAGGCTTTAACAGGCAGCTTCTCAGCCCCCCTTTCCCCCCACTTTTATTGAAACACAGGCCTCGCAACGTGCCCAGAGGGTCAGAGACTTGGACCAGGCAGGGAAGCAGCCCCCCCCCCACACCCCCCTTTATCAAGCAGTGCTGCCACCACCATGGGAGCCCTCCATCCCCGCTGAACAATAAGCTCTAGCGAAGATTTAATTTATTTTCCGTATTGTGTTCTTAAAATAAACCCAGCGCCATATTTTAAAACTGAATCAGATTAGTCTGTTTGGGGAAACACTGTAACCCGTCGCAGAGCGAGGGATGTGCTCGCTGTTGTTTCCTAAAAGCAGTCGCATGCTGCAACTCACCAGCCAGTTCCCTTCCCCTCCTAACAAAGAGGGAAGACTGGATCAGAAGAGATCATCTCCATAGAAATTGTGTTGGCACAACCTAGACTGGGCATAAATAAGGGTACAGACCAAGAAAATGAGAGCAATTAACTCTTTCAGGCTCTCAAATCACAAAATGCCATGTTCCACGTTCAGCCTCCTGGTAATTCGTCATGTAAAGGACCCCAGTTCCTCCCGACGGTCTCAGTGGCATAAAACCGCTCCGCTTGCCTTGGCCAGAGAGGATTCACGTCTTCCTAAGGATTTTACAGCTAGAACGCGCTATCTTCCTTATTGTAAAAATTCCAGGTATTAGGGGAACTGAGGATTTCCAAGCACAGATGGCCAGATCTGCAGAATTTGGATCATTTCAGGGTGCTCGAAGCCTGGGAAAGTTGATTTGGCCCTTTGCAGTGACAGGGACCACTTGCCAAGTTCCAGTCTAGCTCTGAACTCCTGCAGTATTATGAGATGCCAATAGCCAGGATTTCTTATTTAGAGCTCTGTGTGTTTTCAACTGCAGGGTAAAATGTATTTCATAGAACAAGTATATTTGAGAGAAAAAATGATCTGGGCACAGGGTGAGCTAGCAATTACCCATGCAGATCTTATCCTTCGGTCCATTATTTGGGTACCTAAGGGTGATCTCCCTCTCCTTCAGAGTTAACTCTTGCTGCCTAACACAAAAATGAGCCCTTCCACATAATCCTTGGCTGCCCGTGTAAGCCTTTGCTAGGCAATGCTTAAGCAGATATCTAATTTGGGTCTCCTCAGCCTTTTTTTAGCTTTCCTCCTTTTTTTCCTCCTCCAAGGAAAGCGTTTTTGGGATGCCCATGCCTGCTCTGAACCAAGGCTGGCAGAAGACCTCCTCAAGGCTGGAGCTTTTTGGGAGCAGATGAGCCAGGATTCTTGACATTTCAGACACTTCAGCCTACCCCGATCACCGTGCCACAGTCTTAGCAGTCTCCTGAATATACAGACAAATAGTGCTGTGGGGCAGCATTTCCTTAAGAAATGACCTGAATGTCAAGTATTTTGACCTGACAATGCTTCTAGTAAGCTGGCTTGGTAATGTAGATAGATATGAGGCAGATTGTTTGCAATAAGATCGGAGACGATCTCACACCTCAAGGACTACCAGTTACACAGGTGCAACTTCATCATCTCCTTTACACCTGCTGTTGATACAGCCCAGCAAATGCAATTCCAACTGTATAAAAAGACATGAAGTTCTAATTGCTGTTGCAGAGATGAAGTATTTATTAGGTTATTACAGTGTAGCTAACATTGCTTTCATGCTCCAGCTCGAGTCTACAGTGTCTTGAGGCGGAATCTGTGAAGATCATGAAAGTAAATGACCTCAGATGAAAACATATTTTTAACATAGTCCTCCTTTAAAATCAAAAAATTCTTGCAAGAATATTTGCAATCCAAATAAATTACCATTTTACTGCCATCTGCACCAATTCTAAGCCAAAAAGATACCATTCATATCTGAAATACAAACAATAATTTAATTCAGTGGTTCATTCAACCTCAAGACTTTAAGATACACATGAAGCAGCAGAAAGAGAGAAGGACTAGAGAAAATGCACAAATGAGACTTGCATTTTGAGGAAATGTGTGAGAACAGATTAGTTATATACAGTGCTAATGATTATGCGGCTCAAAAAGGAAGCGATCCAGGAAAGAGGGATAGACTGAAATAAAAAGAATGAAATGTGGGCACTACTACTAACAAGGTTGATAAAAGGAGCAAATGTAAACCACACCAAACCAAGCATTATTCTGTATTCACCTAACTGGTGGAAATCCCTATTGCAGGACACCAGCGTGGCAGGTGTACTCAGGAAATGATTAAATATCCCAAAGACAGGAACTTTCTAGCTCAGGGTGGCTACATTGGCTATGTCTGAGGCCCTGTATGCCTCAGACATAGCATGTCTGGTGCAGGGAGTTACTCCTTGTCTGATAGACTGTTGCAAAATAACATTCATTATCTTAACCAGTGCTGGAGGTAGGACACCGGATTAGATAAATCATTATATCCATTTTGCAAGAGGGCTGGCAGTTTCATTAATAAATAATTCTAACTAAGGGGGAGAGAAAACCTGCAGAGGACTACAATCCTAGATACAGCCTGGCCACAGCAGAGAGTTTCTAGTGATTCCCTTTTTGATACTGGGCAACATCAACTTTTGGAAAGAAATATAAACAATGGCAATGAGCTTGTAATTTATATTTTATTTTGCACAAGCTTGCATATATACTGCACATACATTCAGTTTAGAGAAGATGGAAGGCACACAAGGCAATTGAACTACTGTATCTTTTAAGTGGTACAAAGCAAAAAGGTAAAAGTCTGGAGAGTATACAAAAGCTTTAAACACACAAAATAAAATCCACCCCCCCCAAAAACATTTTTCCTGTGTTTATCTTAAATTTAGTAGCTGCCAAGCTAGAATTGTAACTTTTTTTTTTCAATCAATTGTCTACTGCACCTTTTTTATTTTTTTTTTCAAACAGGCAGGGGAGTCTTATTGTTTTATCTTGTCATCAATTAATATTACAGTACATCCTTGGTAATACAAAATTGTACACCTTCATCAAATAAATTAGGATAAATTAAACCAATAAATTATGCAAAGTCTTCAGAACAATAGACAACAACAAAAAAATCCACAGTTGAAATTGCCTCTAGCTAAAAAATAAAATAAAAAAAATCAAAAATTGACTTTATCAGTTCCATTATTGTACTATCTTCAAATTAAAGGGTCTTTATTACAAAAAAAGAGCTTAATAATGCTATTTACAACATATTGCTAAATAATATAAAGGCAGTGTTTTGTCACTTTTGTAACTATATACATATGAGTAATGGCTGGGACAATATCAGTTTAAACCTTAACCTTTGACTCTTCTGGGCAGCATTTAAACCAACCTAAAGAGGCTTTTTTTTTCTTTTTTTTTCATTCTTTTTCAGTTTCTGACTCTTACATCTTACATGGTAATGAGATGGTTATCGTGTTTGTCTAATATTTCACTTGAGTGGTACACTTAATGCAGAAAGGATGGATTTTAGAGAAAAATGTAAGCTCGCTGTTTCTTCTAGATTTGTTTCTACATATCCCAGTATATTTGTGCATTTGGAAGGTGGCTGCTTCGGGAGAGAGAGGTGACTGTGGCTCAGATGAAAAGACTAAATAAAGTCATAGTGCCACCACCTTTTGTAGACTAAAAAGAATATTCCTAAGAAGATACAAAGGTTAAATACCAGTTTTCATCCCAGCTCTAAATATGAGCATTTTTAGCTTCAGTTTATAGATGGTTTACAACCAACAGTTCTACAGAAAACAAAATTGCATTTCCTTCAACAGAACATTTAAGTGCAATACAGTAACTGCTTACTCATATAAACCAGTTACATTCCTTAAGGGGAGCTTTTTGAAAACAATGCGTATTGGAATTTTCAAACACATAGTTGGTACCAGAAGGAAACATTTGCACTATCAACACCAATGATTACTATATAATACACATGGCAAATATAGTTTTTGCTTTCACTTCTCATGTACAGTGCTCGTTTTTGGGGGTTTTGTAAACCACTTTCCATTTTTATATATATATATATCTTTCTGTATATATATATATGTATAATCTTTCAATGCTGCTGGTGAAAATCCTATCTTTAAAGCCACAAAATCTTCACCTTTATTTCTTAATTAATATCAACCTGTGGAAAAAAACATTTTTCTATTAACTGACTTCCTATACATAGAAAAAAATTCTGCAATTTTACAGAAACTGTATTACCCATTCCCTTGACATCTGATGAAAGAGACTTAACTTTTAAAAGTAGAGAGCTGGATTTTCAAGAATGCTTTCAACTATCTATACAGTTACTGTAGTGTTTCTTATAAATTCAACAGATGTTTTCAGAATGTAGTTATTAAAATCTTATGTCTTTACGCAAGAACAGCCTTAAGGTTGAATATTTACATTGCTTTATAAAAGTTCCCCTCGGTTTTCAATGTTCACCCACATACCTGGTACAGTAACAAAGATTCTGCAAACTTAAAACACTTTAATTAAATAATACTCAGAGGCACAAAGCAAACCTCAGGAATACATGGGTGAACACTGTCTTAAATAATTACTACATTCTAACATCTTCCACATGTTTACCATTAAATGTGAAACGTTCCCATTAAACAACCAGAGATACAGTAAGAATTAAATGTTTTGTAGTTTCAAATAGAACATTCTTTTCACAAAACATAACAAATGTCTAAAATAGGTTCTTAATCTAGATAGGAAAAAGGTAAGCTTTTCACTTCATACGCATATTTTGTGTGTGTGTGTGTTTCTGTGTATATATACATACATACACACATTCTGTGTGACTACATATGTATATGTATATGCACATATGTCACGTATGAAATATTGCTTCTATACTACTTTTCATCAGGCTAAGAAAACACAAGATTTGCACCACAGTTACAAAAAATTGGCTTCTACAAGAATTTTCAAAACTTGAATGCTGCTCAAACAATTGAGAAAAAATAATTTGCGTTATCAAACTGTTCTAAAAATTCTCTTCTTCAAAAACGTATTCTCCTGCTTTGTTTTTTTTTTTAATTTTTAAAAAGACACAAAATATGCATAGCTATCAACAGTATGTCAAACAGCCGGAAAAAAAAATTAGTGTTTATTGCAGCTGTAGTAATTGAAAAATAAAGTTTAAAAGATGAAAATTGTAAGCCACAGAAGGCACAAGAACAATTGTACTTGTGGGGGAAAAACTGGTATTTTGAAGGATTTTTTTTATCCTTCCGCTGGTGCATTTAAGGTCTAGACTATAGGCACAGACTATAACCTCAAGTTTATATGCAGAAATAAATTTGAATTAGCAGTAAATGAATGGCAACATGGGATTTCTACATGGAATTTGAAATTCTTTCCCTATGTAAGCTTCTCTTTACAATAAAAGTAGCCTCCTGCCTTTTAGCCATTTTAGTGAAATAGTATTGGGATCATTTGAAAAAAAAAGCACTTTTCTGCTTACAATTTAGTAGGAGCTATGCCATGTATTTATAATTTTAGGTGTGTTCGGAGGCACAAAGGCAATATGGCTATAAAATGCAGAAAATCACATAACTGAAATGATCAAATTATCATGTGTTTCTTTTTCAGACCAAGGAGGTTTTATTTTTCTTTTAAGATGAAATTTCTACTCTTAATTCCTATGTCTCATTTACTATTGAGATTATGCTACTTATAAATAAATAAATAAATGCAACAACATCAACTGTTGAGTACACAATTTCACTTATTTAGATTATGTGAATCACATTGCAGCCAAATAATAATAATAATATTAATATTAATAATAATAATAATAATAAACATAATAAAAGTAACGGTAAAATCACAGATCAAGATGGTAGCTAGTAGTATGTCCACATAGTATGACTAAAGTATGGCTTTGCTTTCTTGCGTCCAAGGTGACAATGCAGTGTTATATTTTGTATCTGATGGTATGCCAATGATGAACTTGCTATATTAAAACTTGAGCATTTTATGCCACTTCTTCCCATAAATCAAAAAAAAAAAAAGTGCATGAATACAATTTTCATCCTTTCTTACTCAGAATTCACTGGAGTTACATCTTTATGAAGTGTAATGTTTACCAAATCATGCACACACACACAAAAAGAAAACCAAAAAAAAAATAAAAAGGGAAAAGAAAGAAAACTAAAGGAAACAAAACACAAGAAAAGAAAGAAAAAGACACATCCTGTCTACTGTGAGGATATGTACAGTATTAGGTACTCTCAGGGAGTCTAAGATCAAGAAGATTTGTTTTGCTTTTAATGCATAGTGAAAATGTTGGCACTTCATCCCATGCTATTGTCTGCATTGCCTATACTCCATAGATACTGCCAGTGCTTGAAAATACTGACAGGGAATCGTAGGATTGTGCTGTTTAAAATTTGAAGTCAGCAGGTTTTTAAGGCTTTCTGCTGACAATAATTGCTTTCATACATTTCTGTCTATCAGCAGTATTTGTAAATGAAGTGAAATTGCAATGATCAGGTCAGCTCTTTAGTCACATGGGTAAACTTTCACTCTCCAAAGTCAAAATGTAATTTTAAAATAAAGAAATAAGATATCAATATCCTCGATGGTCTAAATACAATTCTCAGCTAATTAGGAACTTCCTCTAGACTCAGACTGAATTATGTAGGGGAAAATACTATTGACGATAACAATAAATTCTTACTGCATCTGTACAAAAGACGACAGAGAAAATGACAAATACAATAGCAAAGAGTGCTATAGCATATTCAACCTTCCCCCAAACTTTTGGAGACAATACCTTTCTGAAAACGTGAGACAAGGAGAGCCATTGAAGAAAGCACAAGAACTAGCAGCTAGCTTTCTTTCCGTGTGCTGACATATCGTGGTATAGCATTCAGGCGAATCCAGATCCATCACGGATTTTACACTGTAGCTCAGATTTTGGTCAAGACTAGCTCCAGCTTCAGAGGACAAGTGCAGCACATTGCTTAAATAGATTTTTGTTTTGTTTTGTTTTAAGCTGCACTTACAGTAATTTAAAAAATCCAATTTGGCTATCTGAAACCTGCATAGCCAGGAGGACACTGTGATTTTTGTATATGCTTGATTAGATTTTTATGAAAATGTAATTTTTATTCTTCTGATTAGGAAAAGACTAATTATATTTTACAGCTACAAACAAGTCTTTTTTTTTTTTCTTTTTTTTTCCCCTCAGCATTGTGAGGTGAAGATGCTTTCTTCTACTATATATAAGATCATTCAAAAAGTGCTTTTCAGGACAGATGTCAAATACAGACAGAAAACTTTGTATACTGGAAAGGGGATTTCTGGGGGCAGAACAGACTAAGAAAAGAATAAATTTAGGGACTGATGCCACTTGAAGTAAGACCAAGACATGGCAGTTTAGTACACTGCAGGTTTCATTTTTACTCTATGGAGAGTGAAATGCTTCCGTTTTAATAAGCTGACCGTATTCTAAAATTAGAGTGGTTGATAAAATATTGTGCATGAATTACTGGCCTCACCCTGCAAGAATGGTATTTGATTTGTGCAAATGTCCCTTGCTGCAATTTAGAAAAACAAAAACCTGGCATGTTGATTACTGGTGCAGGGTATTTATCATTTCTGTAAGGGAAAGCATGAAGAATAGGGTTTGCTTTTCGGGTACCACTTCTTGGAGTGAGTACCTAAAATAGATGTTGTAGCTTTTTGAAATATGAAACAAAATCTAGTTATTGATTTAAAAGTATACAAAATAAAAAAAGAACCTCCAAGCTCATGAAGTGACTCCACAGAGTTCAGACCTTTAGCAGTATAAACATAATATAAACTTCATTGTCTGTAGTATTGTGCCATGACATTAGTCTCACTAAGACAAAATGCCACTTTGCAGCAAGCAATAAATCTGACAAAGCGTTTTTAAACATAATGCCCTAACTTGCTAAGACAGACTTTTACACGCTTCCAAACTCTTCTCCCTGAAAATTAACCCCATTTATTCTCCAAATGTTAAGGGTCTTGGGTAAAAGTAAACCGAAGGCTGAAGTAAAATAACCATCCCCTTGGAACTGAACGAAAACTCAAATCCAGAAGGGATCACAGTCTAATTTCATATACATATATATGTATGTGATACACATATATATGAAATTAAAATAGAGACACACATGACTTGGGCATCAGAAGGGGACTGCTACTTTCATACATTCATAAATAGCTGCTGAACTCTCTACTCATGAAGAAGCTCTTGTAGGCAGTTTGGGGATTTGAAAATCTCAGGGACCTCACTGTCCAGCTTACAGATGACCTTGTATATGGCCTTCTTCCAGGAAGGATCAACATCTTTGCCTGCGATAATGGCATTGAAAAACTCCCGTAACGTGATCTGAGCCACTTCCAGGAATCTCTCTGGAACCTGCTGATACAAGGAGACAATGGCATTAATACAGTTTTCAATTTCAAGTCTCTGGTTCTTCAAAGGAAACTGAGCTAAGTTCTTTCTTTCAGAAAGAGGCTTACATAGCACCTGCATTTTCTAAATGTGGCAGCCTTCTATTCTCTTATGCAAAGCTGTTATATATAGTAGTATAGCAATAACTTTTATAACATGTGTTAGAGATCTTTGTGAAGTCTACTGACAGAATGTAGGTAACAAAATGTTACTGTCTGAGTTTGGAGAGTGGGGATTTATAGGATATAATTAGCAGGAGGGGAAACAAACACAATTGTCTTTAAGGAGATAAATCCCTGTCTGATATTTTACCCATGCATTTATGACTATGTTCTCCACTCTACGTGGGGACTAATACATGTCATGCATGCCTAGAAAACTGTCTGTACCTTCATGCTTAACTTTGGTCACAGCCAGTGCTGAAAGCTACCAAAGAAACAGGATATCTCTGAATGTTGTTCGTAGTTGAAAAACAAGCAAGCAAACAAGCCTTCCACGAACAGTTTGGTTCTGTGGCTGCTGTGCACGAGACTCCTGTAAGATGGCCTTCTCAGGAGCCACTATGGTCTTCCCTTCTTTTTCGGAAGGCTACAAATAAAATCCCAACCCCGTCACTGGATGCACTGTGCTCCAAATGACGTTACTCACTTTTTCACTATGGAGTTGCTTCTCTCCTTGTCAATACAAAGATGCTTTCATCATAGATTAGTCATAACAGGAGAAGAGAAATTAGGTGTGTCAAACTCATCTGGGTTTTCTACATGTCACTGTCATTCCACAGGTGAGCCAAACGGCTGCTAGCAGGGGCACGCCACTCAGAAGCCCCTAAATGAGTGAATGTTAAAAAACACAGTTGACTCCAAACTTTGGTAATTTACCCTACATAGTTGTCTCAGACATCAGCACCACCTTCTTACCCTCTTCCTTAAACGACTTGAAAGCCATCACCACAACAAACTGCAGGTCAGTCGCAACGTTGAGGTCATCTCCATAAGGGTACTGTTTTCCATTTTTATCACGGAAATATGGCTTCACTGCGCTAGAACTGCTAATGCACGGCCGGCCACTGGCCAGCACACTTATAATAGTAAGCACTCCCTCAGTGCTATTATTTGCCCACACTGGGTACACCTGGCAAGAGCAATGCTCTGACCTGCAGTAGGGTCCACTCCAACTGTCCCCGTGGCCAACACATGCCTGGGCAGATCTCAGTCAGTTACTGGATGCATGTCGCATCGCCAGATCGGTGCCTGCACCTGGGCTTTTGTTCTTCTGCCTTAAGAAGCCACTTCCAGAAAACTTGTCTGGAAATGTTTATGTTTAGCCTGATACTATACGGCTCTGGGGCCTAGCTCACCTACCGCCGGTGGGGAAATACTAGCAGTTTGCTAGCCACGTTCTGCCACCGGGTAAGCATGAGATCAGCTCCCCTGACATCAGCTGACAGAGTTTGTTTCCTGAAGCCTGTGGAAGCTCTCTGTGTACCTCCAAGAGCGAAATCTGGCTCCACGTGTTTTCTTTGTTCCCAAAGACAAGCTGTGGAAATTTTTAATAGGCCGCACAGAAAGAAACACTTGCACAGACATTTCGTTACAGCAGTAATTAGGAGGGAAGAAAATAACTATTACCTTTCACTTATTCCAGCTCACAGAAATAACTTAGAGCTTCACATAACCACTCTGTAGCTTGGGTACTTGTGAATACATCTACCAAAGA
>NC_066364.1:101785974-101800974 GCF_013377495.2 Cygnus atratus
AACAAACGGCAATAACACTCTGTATCATATTTTACAAAGCTTCAAAAGAACAATGTCCCGTTGAGTGAAATTCAGTAGCATTCTGTAAACATTAATTTAAGGAAATCAATAGGCTCTGTGAGCTAAAGCCATATTGCAAGATAAACTGGCTGGAGTGCTACTTTGTCAAACAGATTTTAGTTTTCTCGGCTAGATAAAGACGGTTTCAAAATGGGGTAACGTGTTGCAACCAAGGTTTGAAAACTATGTGGCCTTCAAACAGTCTGCTTGTTCCTACTACAAAGCTGGATAAACATACTTTAAAAATGATAAGATTGGGTCAGGATTGATTTTACTTTCAAATTTTATATAAAGTAGAATTCTTGGTGAATGTTTGTTTGGATTTTTTTGATCCTAATTATGAGCAGAAATAAACAAGTGCAGCACAGACAACTCAAGATGTCAGGCTGCCAGCAGAAGTAAAATTACCAAGAGGTGGCTTTCCCATTTTTTTTTTTTTTTTGCAATTGCAGGACTTCATGGATTTAAAAAATCTTTATTCATGTTGACCTGGTGGGCAACAAGTCGCCTTGCCAAATAGGAAAGCCAAAATCTCTCATGGACTTGGGATCAGAGGTCTTCAGCTGGTGAAGGCTGCTCACATTGCAGAGCGCAAGGTCATGGGGAAGGGAGGTAAACAGGCTGGGGTTGGGGGGAGAGGAGGAGGCCAGATCGCTCTTCGAGCTCTTCTAGGTGGATGGTCTGGGCAGTGACAGGAGAGGGGGGCTCCACAGGGAGCCTCCTAACCCCAGGAAAAGACATAAAGAGCATCCATTATGGCAAGTGGTGGAGAACCTCTCTGGGATGATGAGCAAGTCCGTGCTGGGGGAGCAGTCTCACCATGTGCAGCTCCAGGTCAGATGGCTTTGCAGTGTTTGTGCAGTGGTCTGGACCAGCACGGGTGCAGCAAAGGCAGAAGATGATTCAGGGGAAATATTTCTGCTAGAAGACCTTATGCAAAGAACAAACTAGATGTGCACATGCACCCTAAAGTCGGGGTGAGAACCTAACCTCAGCTGACAATGGGAATGAGATCCAGTGTAAAAGAAGAGCTTCGGGGCCACAGCACAACCTTCTGGAAGGAGATGCTTGATAAAGTCTATGTGTATCACCTATACATGGCCCTGAGTCCCTTACTCACAGGATGATGATTTAAGCCTGTGGGCTTTTGGGGCGAGCTGGCACCTAGACGTGTATTCCCATACTCACAGCCTGTCATGGAGGAATCCTACAGAGTGGTAGTCCCTTCCCAGCCTTTCCCTTCCCCTAAGGCACCAACGCTGGGGCCAAGCCAGAAGTAACGCAGCGAGGCACCTAGCTAGTTCTGAGGCCATTTTCCTGTGGCTTGTGGGGAGGCTGGTGACACTGGGACACTGGTGTCTTTCCCCACATGCATCCCACTGAGCCAGTGACCCCCCACTAAATGAAGAGCTAGAAGCAGCTCATTCTCACCTATCCCACTCACCTACCTATCCCCGGGGCCCTCTGCAGAGCAGGGACTTGCACAGTTTGCAGCTGCAGGCACCGATCTGCCACTGTTTTCCAGGCTAACCCTGCCCAGAGCTTCTCCTGCTCTCTCAAGGGCAGCGTGTGTGCAATACTGTGCTGGTGTCCTGGTGTCCTGGCCCCTCGCACGTTTACCCAGCCCTTCCCCTCCCCTCGCACGTCCACACGCTCTCCTTCCCCGAGCGCAGCGAGCTGCTGCGTGGGACCATCTTAGCGCTGCGAGTTGGTGTGGCAGCATATCAAGCAGGAGGCTTTGGCTTCTGCACAGAATTTGGAGGCAGGTTTTGGAGTAAGTTGCTACACTTTTTGGCGCGAAAGCCACGGCAGCATATGGCCCAATGTTCTCAGTTTAAGTCTGACACTTAACATTATTTAACAGTTTCTGTGTTAGGTGCTTTATAAGGTAAAGGAAATTAACAATTTTCAGCTAATTAGATCACTCAATTGGCTGAACATCCTGGACACCTCTTAGAAAAAAATAGGTTGGCTCAGGCGATGGAAAGGCTAATGCCTCTTCCATTATCACTTATGAGGAGAGGGAAATAGTTGGAAAGGATGCTTTTACTTTAAAAACACAAATGAAAAATACCTCAGCCGTTGGACACTTCCCTAAATACACTTTTCTCCCTGCCAACACCTTTCTAAAGACCAGGGCGCCAGTTTGCCCACTGCTACGTGTGCCCTAGTCCCCTCGACCACAACGGCAGCCCTCTTGTGCCACCACGGTCTGCGTTTATTGCCTTTAAGTTTTCTCTCACAGCTCTTGCTGTGCAAATCTGTTAAGAAACAGATTTCTGGGGAAGAGAAGAAGGTAGACAAGGAATTGGGTGGCTGCTCAGCATGGTCTGCTGTCCCGCTGCCAGCCCCAGGTGCCACTGAAAGGGGAGCTCACTGCTGTGGGACAGCACCAACACCGCAGTGCTGAGCCTGCTGTGGAGGAAGAAAAAAGCATTAGCCCGAGTCCATCTTGGAAAGAAAAATTGCGAAAACAACAGAGGTTTCTTCTTGCAGTTCCTGTTATACCAGAGCTTTTTCAGTCTTTGTAAAAAGCTGGAAAACACATGGCCCTCAAATGATTTAAGAATGCACTTTAAACCTGTTTGCCTGAAATGAAGCTGAGATGCCTTATCCCCCGTGTGGGGTTTGGGGCACTACTAATCTACTGCTGGCTTACTGTTATCTCCTCCGCCAAGCTCACAAAAGGAGGGAGAACGGGCACGGCTCTTACAAGGAAAAAAAAACTGACAGTGGGGCTGCTGAGATGTCTGATAGTATCAGGGAAGTGAAAGTGGTAGCGCAGTGAAAATGGATACTGCGCGATACATTAGATTTAATCACTTGCATTTCAATTAAGCTTTTCCACAAATAAAGCTTGGGAAGTACTTTGCAGGCTCCCCGGGCGGCTGGAGTGCCGTCAGCGCTGCCCACCCCGGCTGGAGGCAGGCAGGGAGCAGCACTTCCCAGCTCTACCAGCCGAGATCCCCGTCCCTGGCATGGACACATCATCCCACACCTGCCTCGTATGCATCCCTGCATGGCCAGCACCCCCGGAGGGTCTCTGCCCTGGCACTGCTGTGCCCATGGTTCAGGCACTGAGCCCACCCATCATGGAAACACACTGCCCACTGCAAACACAACGGCCTCGGCGTGCCAGCTTTTAAAGCACAAAACTTGGTGAGACCCAAGAGCTGAGCGGGCTGGAGTAAAAGTAAAAGACTTCCCATTTGACAATTTATTTAGACTTATTTGCACCTTGCAATTCGGTTCTCCCCTTTCCCCCTCCTCTAAAAATTATCGATATCATGTAACTGGGAAGATGATTATCAAGCTTCCCTTGCTGCCTTGCTGATGAATTAGAGCTGCAATGAGACGTAGAGGCTTCTAATGGAAACTCTGATTGCCCTTAACGCACTGCATCGCCAGTGGCACTGCTGCAGAGTGGAAAAATCACTAAGGCTCCCACAGCTTGTGGTAGCTGGGGGTTTAGTATGTGTTGGGGACTGTAAGGAAGGACCGCAGGAGGGGCCACTGTCACACCCAAGGTGTCTCATTCCAAACCTGGAGGAGAAATAAGACTCACACACCCTACAGTCTGACTGTAACTCAGCCCCACTGTGGGGAAATGCAATCTGCTGCAAGAGGCTGCCGACAACACCAAGCGGCACATGATGTGCCCTGCTGCCAAATTCTGGCAGGTACTGCGCACAAGCGCCCACAAAAAACCTGCCCAGGAAAGTAAGTACGAGGATGACCACCCAATGCTGGCTCTGCTGCGGGAACAGCTGAGAGGTTAGGGCATGGTCTCCTGGCCACCACAGCCCGGTGGGATGTGGTGCGTCACTTGGAAGGACCGGGAGGCACAGCCTGGTCTGTGAGGAGAGGAGGCATCGCTCCCCAGCAGGACATCCTCTGCTCTCAAGGTCTATTTCCATACCTAAGAGAGCAGGGCAGGCAGAAACTACTGGTTAGACAATGGGTACAGAGGTTTGCAGAGCTCGTAGTGCGTAGGGATTTTTTTTTTTAATTCAGTAGAATTTGGCCCTTTAGATGAAATATTAAGAAGCCCCAATTAAAGGCTTATATATCTAAAGTACACCTCATAATGCATGCATAAAAACATCATAGCAGTGAGTAAACATCTGTAATTGGTGTTGCTTACTCCTCTTCACTCTCCCCACCTCTCTGCACTGCAGTAACCTCCGTCGGCTGTGCCTGCCCCTGAAAAAAAAACCAGCAGTTTCCACAGTGCCCTTTCCGTGCTCGGTTTGTGTGTGCTGGGGCCAGGGGAGGCAGGGATGGGAAGCAGGTGGTGCTTAATCAGTCTGGCAGGGAAATGGCTGGTCACTGGGGTCCTTTTGGGGGTGGCATGAAGGTGGTAAGCGTGCCCTCTGGCAGCGGGAGACCTCCCTTCCTCTCTCCCATGGCAGAGGGTAGGGGCCGGGGAAGGAAATTGCGCATGGTTTGTGGGCGCGGGGTGCTGTAAATGAAGCAGCCCCACCAGCCCAGGCTCCCCCCCAGATTATCTCTGCCGAGCCCCTTCCCAGTGTAACCGTGCACGTCTGGATGGAGCCCGCTGTGATGGGATGAACTGCTCCAGTCGGAGCTGTGCGGCTGCAGGCATTCAGCTACCAGGTCCAGTGTGGGACCAGTGAGCCTTGTGAGGTCAGAAGACAAAGTCTTCAGCTGTAATGGACTGAGCTGCCTCTCGTTTCACTCCTCTTTAGCCCTTGTGGAAGGAAACGGTGCGGCTGCAGACGGCACTGGATGAGATAACCTCGAGGCTGGGCCCGATGGAGCCAGCCCTCTCCGCAATTGCATGAGATAAGCCACTTCGGCTTCTCCCTGAACACTGATACTTGGCAGTTAAAGGGCTTTTCTTTTCAGTGTTGATTTCCCCTCTCTCCTGTGGAAAAGTTTCTGAAGTTGTAGACTACTGCTTTAAATGCATTTATGCGTCTACATCATCGTTGTCCCCTAAGTCCCAATCAGTCCTGCAGCCTTTCTGCTGAGCAACAGAAATCGTGTCTCCCTGCTCTGCAGCTCCCTACATAGCCTTTCCATTGCATGCAGAAGCAACTTCCAGGCCGTACCATTGAGCACTTTTGGACTACTGTGTGGCCACAGCTTCCTCCGATGGCACATTTCCACCAGCACCTTGAAACCGTGCCCCCCAAGGGCAGTTCACGAGTCCCGCTGGTGGCACAGTGAAACGAGGCAGCACCAGGCTGTGCAACTTCCCCCTCTGCAGATAAGAAGGATGAACCTTGCCCCTTCCAGATCCACAGGGAGAAACCATCTCCAATATGTCGATTACCTTCATTCGGCCAGCCCTTCTGGCTGTCCCTCTCTCTCACCCAGCCACGCGCATACATCAGGAAGGCGCCAGGCTCTGTCTCTGCACTACAAAATTCAGCAACACGCCAGTCCTGCCATGGGCTCTACGCAACTATGGAGTGCCCCATGATGCTAAATACTCCCTCTCTCTTGGACTGAGTAGCGTTTTTTAACTGCAGTCCTTGCATTATTGTTGTCGCTTCAGTATGGTACTGAGACGTGGCTCCTTCAGCTCCCAGGTTCTCTCTCATGCAGGTGACGGGGACAGAGTCCCTGTGGACCTCTGTGATGTTCTGCTATTGCTTCCTCTCAGGCTCAGCATTTTGTTTTTACAGATTTAAGCATCTTTCAAAATAACATCTCCATTGCATTAGGCTGGAGATCACAAGGGGTTGTGACGCTGCTATACCTCTCCCCTGGTTTCCAAAGGCTATGGAAAATCTCTAATTCATGTTATGAGGACCCGACTCTTGTCCATTTTAAAACACCTTGAGGATACCGAGCAGTGCTCTGCTTGAAGGTGACCTACTCAAAGTCCTACAGGATGGGCAATCCTATCTGTATGACTTCTGTTAAAGTCAGTCACACAGCCCAGACCCTGCACTGCGAGACGGTACCGGCTGGGACCTCCTCTTTTGGCAAGAGCCCCTTACAAAAATAAAAACAACGCCCCCCTCTACCCCACAGCCATAAATGTGATGGCTCCGTGGCTCCAAATCTAGGTCTGCAATCAATTTTTCATTTTAAAATAAACAAATGAAACTTTTTTTTTTTCAATTAACATTTAACAAATATTCACACACTTGACTGTATAGTGATACAACAAAAGACAGCTCTTCAGCTGGCATGCATTAATTAGCTCCAGTGACTGCTGGAGTTGATTTACACCAAAAACTGAGAATCCAGCCCAGAATTTAGTTCAGTACCATGTAGAAAAAGTGTGGGGTGGGTGGGATTGGATGGCAAAATCTTAGGAAGCTAGCAGCTAGCCCACTATTTCAAATCTCTCTGGTATGATAGTTACATAGAAGAGCTTCGATAAAGTTTAGAAGATCAAACATTTTCCTCAGTTTTCACAGTACAAAATGTTCTATGCCCTTTAATGTGAAAAAAGGAGTGAGAACACACAGCTAATAAGAAATTTCAGTCAATCGGGTCTTACAAACTCTCTCCTCCTTCACTGGAAGGTGCTGCTTCTCCAGAAGTTCTGAATGAGAAATTTAGCTGTGTTGTCTAAAAGAAATAAAGTCTGGAAGAAGCATGTGCAACTTGCATGTTACCGCTGCCACAACTAATATTTACTAGATGGTAAGAGAAATCATTGGTTTTATATTTTTTTTCCTTCTTCCTTTTTTTTTTTTCCAAATGCCAAGTTTTAAAATATTCCCACTGACTGGAACTGCCTAACCTAACGAATTCTTTCTATGCAGGATGAATGAAAAAGGATTTAAGCTTGAGAGGGGTAAGACTTTACGCTAGTGAGGAATAACATGGGTTAAAATTCACCTTGCTTCTCACTCCTCATCCAGGATGGATTTTTGGAGAACCCAAATACGGACATCTGGAAATCAGTTTTGCACAGAAAAATATAAAACAGGGAAGAACTAGGAAGATGAATAAAGGCTCATCACAGACACAAAAGAACAGAGCAAAAAGAAGCTTGGATTTGGGTATTCTTGTCTGGCAAGGAGGCAGGCAGTAAGGCTAATGAAGCATTTGCGATATGGGACGTATGCCAGCGTAACAAAGAAGATGTGCATCAGCTCTGCAGATGTGCCAAAGCCCCCAGAGCAAAATAATGACATAATCACCATCAGTGTCACAGACCAGACTGTACACAAGGTGACATGGGAGAGAATAAATAAGAGTCTTTAGAGGCCTGCAGTACACACACGGGAAGGAATAGCCATTCCTCACAACTGCCACAAGAGAGTGGCGAGAGGTTGAGTATAATGTGTGCAGCTAGCAAAAGAAATCTTGAATTGTGCAAGGCTAGCGCACTATAAATTGGTGCTTTTCTCCATCTCCAGTTGACGTTTCAATTCCCACTACCCCTTGTTGAATGCAAAATGAAATGGCAGTAGAAGTCGGAACAGTTTGCCAAGTTGTGTTTTGTTTTGTTTTTGTTGTGTTTTTTTTTTTTTTTTGGAAAGGGGTTGTTTTGTTTGAGAAGAGGACGGGGCAATAAGGATGAGTACCAGTAAATAACTGTAAAAAAAAAAAAAGAGAGAGAGAGAGAGACAAAAAAACCTCACCCAAAGCAAAGCACGGCACACCACCGCTCCACGCACACAGAGGCGCACGCACAGAAACCCTGCACCATTCGGCTGGAACAATCCTAGGATTCCCCCAGAGCAAAATTAGAAACAAACAAGGACAGGTTTGGCTTTTTTTCGGGGGCTGCACTTTCTGGTTTACTGTTATCCGTGAACTAAACCAGGAAAAATCCCACTAAAATAATTTTCCACGCTGAAGGACAAGATTACTATTTTATTGATCAGTAATAAAACACCGCTTAGGGCAATTTAGTACTTAACATGTTATTTGCGGTGGGGAGTAATCTGAAAAGCTCTGAGTAGCCTTAAATCATTTCACAACAGCTCTTCCTGCGTAAAAGCACGCGCTTGCCTCAGTACGGCTGGGTGATTCGGTGGCGTGGGTTTTTTTTAACGGGACTTTTTGACGGATTTTTTAAAGGCAGCATCTGTCTACTGGAGCAGAGCAGCCCTGACAGTCATCCACGGGGCTGCCTGGGCGAACGGTGACAGAGGAGGAGGTTGGCTGAAGGCGCCACCAGGGCTCTGGCAGAAGGAACACTCAAGTACATAATTGTTCGCAGGATCAGGCCCTACAAGAGGAGCTCAGAAGAACAAAGCACTTGGCTTCACCAGTGTCCCTTTTCATTGCTTCTAATGAAAGATTCATAAGAATAACTTTAATTTTTTATGATCTTTTTTTGCATTACTGTATTAGCTGCATCTCCTTTGTACGTAATTTCTTCTTAAATACAGAAAACCTGTTTCCAAATGCCAGGCTTAATAACTTAATCAGTACAATAATTGATCTTGATTGTTGTGCAGTCCTTCTTAACATTAAGGAAGTGAGATGGAGCCCAGAAAATGTTTTATATGATTATCCCATTTCATTGCAAAGTGATGTATTTTTGTAGAATGCAGGTAAAGGTCCAGAGTGGAGTCCTTTCTTTTTTTTTTTTTAGATTAAAAAAAAAATTAATACCTCCCTAATTTGCTAGTTAAACTGTTCAGTGGAAGAATGATTGTATTTGTCTTTTTTGGCTTCGCCCAATTAATTGGAGCAGTAACATAACGATTGTTAATAAACAGCCCTAATTTGACTATACTTCTTGCATATCTACTAACCGTACCATATCTTTGTTCAGCATACCATCAGGGAAAACGGGGAAGCATGTATATAATTTCGTCCTGTGGTATATGAAGTTTAATAATTATGCCACAGAGGAATCTAAATTAATAGCAGAAGGCATAACAATATTAATAATCTGTTTAGCAAACTCCAGCTTCTTTGCACTTTGATGTTATGAGCAGAGACAGGAGGAACTGTGGCAGTTTTTTAAATTGGGTGAGTGTTTGTTTCTGTTACAGCTCACACCAGCGCTTTCTTTCATGCTTTTTCTAGTATGCATCCTTCTTCCCTCTAAGAAAAAAAAAAACAAACAAACCACAAAACCAAAACAACGGAAAGAAGCAAAAACACAGAGCAACTCAACAAACAAACCAATGCTTATTTGGTACGTTTCGATCAAAGTTGGCTGATCAAATCTTTCATTTATTTACCAAAGTTTCACGGCAGCCATTCTTCATAATTACAGCAGGGTTGCAATTTTTTTTTTCCATTGCATAAAGGAGAAGGGGTTCTGAGAAAGTTTTTAATTAGCTAAATAGGTCTGTGTAATCTAGATGAAATAAACACGCCCGTTTGAAAAGGTTGTTAGAAGTTTTGCAGCCATTTAATCCATAGATGGCTGAACACAATGATACCTTCCGCAGACAGCCACCGCCACCACCAGCAGCTGTTAGAAGAGAGCTTGCTCCCTGCTCCTATTGATAACCCTTTGTGGAATGAAGAAAAAGAGCTGAGGGAAGGAGAACTGAATGTCAGACAATAGACATCGCTACACACACTGTCTCTGAACTTTCCTCATCTCTGAAGGACAATTAATTATGAAGGCCTTTGGGGTAGGTCGAAGCAAGGGAAAACCTACTGCTGGCCCAGCACTCCAGCCGCTATCTCTGTGTTTGTTAAATGGTCCTGCCTGTTGGGGAACCAGAGTAGCAGCCACCAAAATAGCCAATAGATCATTTAGGAAAAAGAGAGCAAAAGATTTTTTTATGTGTGCCTGTCCTTGTATAATTCTATTCTCACTGTGAAATCATCCATACACAAAACACAAGGACAATTTTTTTTTTTTTTAGAAGAGCCACAGGGTAGGTTACAGTCAGAAACGGCCTCTCAGTGGTGTGTTAAAAAGGATGGTCTTTTCACCAAATCATTTCACAGAGGCAAAACAGACAAACACAAAGAGTTGAGACTTTTTCTCCTACATTAAATAGAGTAACTGATAAGGTCAGACATATGATACCTAAAGACATGAATCTGTGAACTCTTGAAGTCAAAGGACTTCTCTGTGCAAAGGAACAATCTTTCAAAGGAAATAGATCATAGAACTCCACTGAATCCCCTTTAAACTTTATGAAGCAGGAGGAGAAAAAGCTCTAAGTAGGGAAGCTTGACAGAAGAGCCTTGAACTATTTTCTGAAGGAAAGATGAGACCCTCCCTAGGCTGCCACAAAACATCTTTTTTTTTCTAAAGGCTCTTCTGAACTTTGATATGTGCCAAGACACCGCTATTGAAAGCTGTATAATTATGTGCTATAGCCACTGTAGAAAATGCTTTGTTCACCACAACAAAGAACAATAAGCAAAGTAAAGTGACATTACACTGTATCTTTTTCTTTAAGAATGTTGAGAAAGGTCACGGTACGTTATAACTAATAAAGCTGTTGAGTAAGGAAGTTTAAAGTTGATCTTGCTGTGCTTAAATGTAACCCAATGACAAAAAGGCAGAGGGAACTAAAATTGTAATGACATTAAAAAATAGATCATATATCAATGTGCCAACTTCATTATACAAACACCTTGAATCCAGAGGACACAAACATAAAAAACGAGCGTAGTCCTGCAACAGTATTCCTCCTGCGACTCCTCCCTAATAGCTTCCAACTACAATCTGCAGTTCCACCAACTGCAAAAACCGATTAACCAGCATTAATTGATACGTGCGATGCACAGCCCTTCTACTGAAAGCCGTGGATTTTGTTACTCGATTTACAAATCAGCTTCGACTCCTGTGCAGTTTTCAAGGAAAGCTTTGCTGTTTCACAAGAGCGCCTCTTCAAAATTAAAACAAAACAAAACAAAACAAAACAAAACAAAAGGAAAAAGGCCTGAGGGCATCAATTAAATTTCCCGAAAACAAGAAGATTTTTAAGTGACAAGGAAGTTCCATCTAGAAATACATGTTTTAGTTTCTCTTCAGAGGAATCGGGACAGTTATGTCTGCTATCCTCAAATTGCAAATTCAGCTTTATTCTCCTTGCAGCAGACTGCAAGAGAGAGGCCTTCCGACTTTTTCTTTAAGAATGCTGAGAACGATGTCGAAACACTACAACAATAAACCCCTTGAATGAGGAAGTCTACAGCTGAGGAAAAAAATGCGAGGAGTGTAATACTAAAATAAACAACTGTCCCATTAGCCTGTGCCCACTTCTGGTCCCGTTACAAGTGCGCAGATCGCCACTGCAGCTTGCAGAGAAAGAGCATGCAAGCTTTGAGATGGAAGTTAGCAAGTTATTGACTTGATTTTCAGTTCTCTGGAGACCACTTTACACTGCTTGAGTTGTGTAAAGGAGCATTAGGGTGGTTATAAATTCTCCCTTACAGTGCCTTCATATTGCAAAAACATGCGTACGTGGCCTCGGTTTAAATAAGAATCAGGTTCAAAGGCTTTAATTCTCCTTCTGATGAACCCTAATTCAGTTTGAGATGAATCCTGCAGGAAGGACACGGGTTCCTAAAATAGGCACATGAGTGGCCGGAATTTTCAATAATTTAGGTTGTCTTGATTTTTGGATGCAGTAATGGGCACACGTCATTGTCAGGGAATGGACCATCGAGGACCTCCTGACAAAGTGGCTCTCAATGACACATCTCCAGTTGAGCATCTCAAAATGGACCTGGCCTAAACCCATCATCACTTCTGAAAATTTTGGCAGCCAGCGTTCCTCTCAAGGGCCCATGGGCCACTTATGTGACTGGGTTATTACTTGGACTTCATAGGTGGTGTTACTTGAATTGCTTTACATAATCCCATTGATGGTTACGGGACGAGCTCAGAGCTCTTTAGATAACCATTCTGCTAAGACTTGAGCACAACCAGCCTCGGCTAGGTTTTTCCTCACCACTATGGTCCTCCCCTGCCAAAAGCAGAGCCAACTTCCTAAAAATGGTTTTCACCTTGGTGCGTGCACGTGGGCTACATGCAGGAGCGTGGTGAGCGTATGCTGGGGGCAGGAGGGAGGGCGTCAAGGGAAATGCCTTGCATGGGGGGACTGAGCCTGGGATTTCAGCGCTGGGGCTGGGTTGTTAAATGTGTACAAGGAAAAGGACCATGCGGAGAGATATTAATGCACGGAGGATGATGGTAACTACAAAAAAATGCAGGGAAAAAGGCTGATGGAGGAACGGAGCCAAAGCAAGACTAAAATCCAGGTACTACCCTCAGGCCGATTTCTTTGGGTTGTTTTAAGTAAATAAATTGAAAAGTAAAAGTAACCATATTTTTATTTTATCTGGCAGCATGGTGTCCCCCTCACTTGAAACCATCCTGTCACAGTTACAACTGTGAGCTCTGATGCTCTCTTTTAGGACAGATTTTGAAAGAGAGTTACAAAATGATTTGGGATTATTTTTTCTTTTCACACATGGCAACAATACCTGACTTTCGTTACTGCAGCTGGCATTCAAAAAGTCTATGGCAACACCACAGATGAGACTGATATCAAGTGGCACTGCAAGCTGTCCTCTCTTTCTGACCAACTTCATTCAGCACTTGTGCTGGGACACTGACATTTGTGGCTTTCATTCACCAGGACAAGCCACCTTCTCCCTCCTTGGCAGAACTGCCCCGGAACAGAGAAGCATCTTCATTTTTTGTTAGAAAAAAAAAAAAGAGGAGCTTTTTTTTTCTCTTCTTCCTCCTTTCAAGACTCTCTTTCAAATTGTTCTGTGCAGCTATGCTCAGCACAAGTTTCTCCAGCGAACCCCACAGCAGGAGAGAGAAGTGTGGAAGCTGCCACACACACGTCCACACACGTGTGCACACAAAACACGGGCAGAGCTGTGCGGCGTGGGAGGAGGCGTTGTATCTCTCTCTGGCTCACAGCCACAAGGGTACAATGGCAAGGCTAAAAACGATAGGGCATGTGGTTTGTTAAACATCTTATTTGACTTTGCTAAAAGCTGTCAGTTCCACTGCACCGGGAGAGAAACGCAGTATCACAGATTCCTGAGCAAATCAATGCCACAGCTTGATACAGACCAAACGCACGTTTTAGCTTTATCATTTTTTTTTCCTAACAGTCAATTTAGGAATATTAAAGTATATGCACGAATTTCACCCAAGAAGAAATAATGGTGGAGGGTTTTAGGAAGGAGTAGTGAATGTGATTTAAGAGGAACAGCATATCAGACTAATCAGAAGATCAGCAACGCATCATTGAAGTATGGAAAGAAGGAACTTTGATGACGCTAAATATGGCAAATGCTCAGTTTGCTAAATCCCTTTGGATCCAATTTCAACATTACAGTAGTTGTCATTTTTGCCTTGCAGCTTGTGGGGGAGGGACTGAGCATTTATCGGAAAAGTTACATAGGCTACACTAAAAACTGCACTGTGCAGCTTAATGATCTTGTAACTGCTGGGTCTTCAGAGCAAAACCAAGATTTGAACTTCTGGGAAATTCTCATTATACGAGATAACACACGAGAGGTTGCGTGAAAGGATCTGCAAATCACCGCCGTTTATAACATGCCAGAAGGCCTTTTCCTCCACGACAGGGGGAAAAGCAAGGGGCTCCCGTTGCCGAGAGGAGGAGACAGCCACCAGTGGCAGCGCTAAACACAAGATTCCTATTTTCTTATCTGCCTGAAAACACCTATATGCTCCCCACGTTTCTTCACGGAAGTAATCCGTTGACATCAACATTGCAACTAACATTTTGAAAAGCAGACATTAGTGCCTAAAATCATAAAGGACCGAGAATTTTGGAGCACAAAGATCATTTCAGCCTAGGCTCTCCAAAAAGGATAAAAGTTGCAATGACAAGAAGAAACCCAACCTTGAGGGAATTTAACCACACTTTGACAGAAGAGAAGTTAGTAACACCTGCCCCTTTGTGTGTTTCCCTTTCTTTTCCTGTGCTTCCCTGTCACATCTTGGCATCCACACAGCCTGAGCCCCTGGGGGGCCTGGGGGTGCTGGGTAAAAGTCTGGGTATTGTCAGCTGTAACGAATGGCAGAGTCCCCGGGGAGCATCCCCTGTGCCCCTTGCTTCACCCGTCCCATCCATGCAACCTCTCTCCTAGGAAACACTGAGCTGAGCGAGCCCTTGCTAAGAGAGTTTTTTAAATTACCTGAACTTAAGTGCTGTGAAAACGAGCACCAATAAAAATCCCCCAGAAGGATTTAGGTGGGAAACCACCCACCTTATGCTGACAAATGTCACTTCTGCTACAGGATTGGGCTCAAAATGCAATTTGCCACTGAGTGACGGGTGCAGACAAAAATCATAATAAAACGAGCACCACTACAACCTTCCCACTGCTCTTGACCAAGAGCTGGGATTCCTTGAGCCTCCCCTCACACGTTCAAGTGCATGGTCGCCTCTGAGGACCTGCACCCTGCACAGTGCCCATGGTAGCGCCCAGGGCTGGTAAACAGGAGACTTCATCAAAGCCACCAACCCGCTTTGAGAGAAAACAGTATGTTTACCTCGAGTGATCATTTTATCCTGCAGCTTGACGAAGCAAGAGCATTTCAGCTCTGGAAGTCGCATGAGGAAAACAGGGAAAGGCACATGCACGTGGCCATGGACCTAGGCAGCCTGCTCTGGGTGTCCCTGTGTCAGCAGGGGTTGGAGCAGGCGGCCTCTGGAGGTCCCTGCCAGCCTCACCCAGCCTGTGAAGGGTTTGATGGCGCAGTTAGGGAGCTTTGGAAGAGCCTTGAGGTGCCTGCTCTTGCTACAGTCCCTCCAGACACAAACTTCAAGAAAACTAAGAAACTTATCCAAAAAGTTAAACCTTTCATCCCTTGTCAAGTCCTAGCAAGGCTTAAATCTCCAACGACCACAGTAGCGTGGCTGGGAGACACGGAGCACCCTTCCTACCGCAGGAAGGTACCACCACCGCCTTGAGCGCTGCCTGCCCCACGGCATGACCCACGCAAGCAGAAATGAAGATGGGTGCCTACCTCAAAATCATTCGCTTTATTGTAGTGCATGTTCAGGGCCCTGTACAGCTCAC